>NC_039255.1:13781930-13996930 GCF_003368295.1 Carassius auratus | reverse complement strand
TTGGCATCCCATTTCTATTACTGAAAGTGAATGATAAACAAGATATCTGGTCAAAGTTAGTGTTAGACTAAGAAAGTGATTTAGAAACTGTTTAATCTAGGCCTGTCATGATAATTAAATAATCAAGTCTTAATTGTGCATTTTTGATCTTCTGATTACTGTGTTTTTTATAAGGCACAAAGGGGAGTCATACACCAGAAGAAGAAAAAAAACAGAGGAGCACCAGTTTGGTTTTCATTCACTATATAGCCTATCATCTAAAGCCATTTGGTATCTTAATGTGAGGGACCTAATTGTATGTACATTGTTAAATTTAAGTTTACAGAAAGTGATCTTCCTTCTGCTGCAGCTGTCAGACATTCTCCGCTCAGCATTCAAACAGCACATCTCATTCAGTTATGACAGTCAGCATGGTGAAACTCTCTCTCCATTGCTCGCTCATTTCATTTGTACAATGAGTGCAGCACGCTGTGACTTATGTTGCTTCGTATTAGTATAAAGTATAAGCATGATTTTTATTTTTTTTTTACATGTTTTTTAATCCATTGTCAAATGATTTCAAATTTCTGAAATATTAATAATAATAATTTTAAAAAATCATATTGGCTAATCGCCCCCCCCCCCCCCTGCTTTTCAAGATATCGGCATCAGCTGTCAAAAAACATATTGGTTGACCACTATGGGCTAGTTGCATATCTCCGCCATCTTGGATTTCCGGTCTTGCGAGTGTGTGCGTAGGTATTTCCGGTTGTGCTTAAAGTCAGTGCAGAGAACCAGAGAAGTCCAAATATTACCTTCTATATGTTTACAGGATTTATAATATCACTTCATATGCAAAAAAGATATACACTGCTATTATCACTATACTACAAATGTTAACTGAGCCAGTGGATTTGAAACCTGTGTATGTTTCGGTCCGGTGAATGAATTAAATACACTAATGTTCACTATTGTTCACGAGATGAAAGTTTAACTCATGGTGTGTATACACAGCTATATAATGTATTTTATCTTACCAAATATGTAAATGTACAAATTACTTATTTCTCGAAGATGTTTGCATTGTTATTATTATTTTTTATATTAAATATTTACCTCGTGAGACGTGGGCTGCGATCTATCTTCAGAAGTATCCATTTCTCAATTGTACACATACATCAGTCTGTTTCATCGTTATTTTCACAAGATTATTTTACACAGTAAAAAATACGTGACTAATTTTAATATCTGTTTAATCTGATAATTAATGCAAAACAATAACAATGGCTACTCGTAGACAGATAATGATTTATGCTGCAGATCTTTCACAAAACAAATAAACAGATAAAAACACACATGAATGCAAACAGCAATCTTTTATTTAAGGCAAACCTACCATAATTATATTACGTTTAATTGTACTGTTAGTTATAAATTATGTTATCAAATAAAGTTAATAAAACATGCTTTATCAGAAATCTTTGTGCGTCTCATTTGACATTCAGAAACATTTATCTTACATAACAGAACAAAACCAGCTCTTCGAAAATGAAAAGTATTGCATATTTGAGAGGTTTGTGTTTGAAAAAAGAAATCCCTGTGGACCTGAACTGACACTGATCCGCATAATCAACAGAAGAATAAAGCAATCTCCGCGTTGTATCTTGATGAATTTCCACACAGAGGTACGCAAAATATAGGGAGGATGTTTCCCCATGTTTTTGATATACCACTATCGGCTGTTAAATTTTAAAATCTTTAATTATATACATCAAGCCAAGTTTCGTATGTAAGTTTCCCTTACAGTCAATGCGAGCGTCGCAAGACCGGAAATAAGTACGCACACACTCGCGTCGCTGAAGCTCACCGGCGCCATCTTGTGCACCTAGCCCATTCTGTAGTGGTGCAGAAAACAAACAAAAAAATACTGGTCTTGGATCTGTATTGGACCATTATTAGAATTTGGAATACTCTAAGCAAACTTAGACTACAAAATAACAAAAAAAGATTAAAAGATAATTATTTACTGAACACTTAAATTAATAACAATTATAAAACAAAACCCATTAAAAAGAGAGAGAGAGACAATTAATCATCATAAGACCAAAGCCATAATACAGACAATTAATTGCAATAACCATGACTATTTTTAGACAATTAATCGTCAGCCAAATTTCAATCATG
Source organism: Carassius auratus (assembly GCF_003368295.1). NCBI lineage: Eukaryota > Metazoa > Chordata > Actinopteri > Cypriniformes > Cyprinidae > Carassius > Carassius auratus. The sequence goes on along the minus strand of NC_039255.1, from coordinate 13,994,767 downwards.
ACAGCCCTAGTTTCGTCAGAGGCTTCTTGTCATTTTATCTTCGGTTGTCAAATGAACAATGCTGTTTAGACAGAAAAAGCAAATGCAAAAGCTATGTTTGGGATTTTCTCTGTCCAGTTAATTACATTAATAAGACACAACTCTGCTTACATAATCAGCCTTAACCTACTTTTAAAAGGCCGCTTCTGCAGTGCGAAAGGACAAGAAAATCTTGAACGTTCACACGAGCAGCTCAGGCTATTTTTCTGTCTGAAAGAAGTTTAGTAGGACGATAGAAAACAGAAACAGGCCCATCCCTGAGTAATACGCTCTCCACCGTCTCCATCAGCCCCGGACTGACATCATCCCGCAGCAGGAGCCCAGTGCTGAGGAAGCACAGGTCCAGGCTGGAGCAGTTATTTTCCACTAAACAGAAATAAGACAGGGTGGGTTGTGGTTGCCATGGAGACCTAGACCTGGTACTGTTTTTGGAAGGATGAGGTGCAAGCACATGGGGCGGGTCAAGCACAAGATACAGCCAGGCACAAACAGCGTCCTTATGTTTATATGTCCTATTCCAATAATTACATCCAAGATGACTTCAGCATTTATAAAAATAAATAAAAAAAGTCATTTTTGTTATACAAAAAAATACTGAATAAATGTATAGCATGGAATGGCACAGATCACATGCCAGGAGATCAGAGGATGTGACCTACAGTTGGAGAGTTTAGTAGTTCTCCTGGAGGCATGAGCCAGTGAACTTCACTTTGGCATGGCACAAGCAACTGCATTTCCCTCGTACCATCTGTGAGGCTGCGAGGCCACCTGAATCTGGGCCAGTTCAATACAACTCTCTCTCCACAGCGCAGAGAGAGGCTGAGATCGCAAATGCAACTACAGGGCAAACTTAGCCCGTCGGTCACATCAGAATTGGCTTCAGTGCTTTTACAACACAAGTTAATAAATTCAGCTGTTTGAAATCACAACCACTTTTAAATAATCAGGAAGAACACCTGAAGATAAGTTCCATGTAACAGCAATTCATCTACATATCATCCAAATACTTTGTCACTTCAACAAATCCATCTATGTCAACCTTCTGTGTCTGAACAAGCATACAATGTGTGAAAAGTAGTATGTCCCATGAAGCCCCAGGAACTAAGGAGCCATCAGATTAAAAAAGCTGAAAACAAGCAAAGGCGAAGAACAAATGCCAGCTTTTTTTTGGGGGGGGGGGGGGGTATTCAGCATAGGTCAGTCAAGGAACACCACAAAGTGCCACAGTTAGGTTATTGAAGTAAAAAATCCTATCCATTCATTCTCAACAGGGGAACTGATTTTTCACAACATCTTATAGACATTTAAAGACAGGCCTACTGTGAGTTACAAGGTTGTGAATAGATAGTATGCTTTTACTGAAACCATCAGCCTGCATTAATTTAGCTTATTTTGTATATTCAAGTAAAGAAAAAAAAAACACCAATTAGATAATCAAAACAAGCTAATCCTGTTAAAATTCTCTAGCACCCACCTACTCTACTGTGCTACTGTGATTGAATACAAATAATTGTGTATGTGTATTTCGCAGTAAACATGAAATATTTTTAATTACATATTGAAATAAAGTTTTATATTTCTCCATATTTTAATTCACCGTTTCACCATATAGTTACAATGCCAATATAGCAGATGTAGTATGTATAGGAATATTCACCTGCATAACTACAAAACAATTAAATCAACAGTAAATAAATATACTCTTCATCAACTCATCGAACCCATAGCGCTTGTCATGCTACTGTGGCTTTACTATCAACAGGCTTTTTCCCACGAGCCCTTTCTTTTTGTATGCCAAAGCCTGTTAGTGTGGTCTGTTTGATCTGGAGCAGACCCGACCAAGGGTTTAAGCCAGATCTCACATTAGTGCCATTAGACATGTGACTACTAGAGCTGGCCTGCAACACCTAATGCCACGGACTCTTGAGCAGCCTATCAACCTTTTTCCCCATATAGTCTATTACATTTTAAATTATGGGTGGTGTACTTCCAGTTTGGGGAATGTCCACTCAAAAGTGCTGAAACAAACCATTTCAAATAATAAGGCTGCCAATCCTTTGACTGACAAGCCATACATTTTCCAAATACTCAATCAATACTCAATTTTTTTCTCTCTACTCTGTTACTGTATGTAACATTGGTACTAAAAGAATATCTGTAACAAAAGCTCTTTTCAGTCTGCTGTGTCATGTCCTTCCTGATAATTTTCTTTTTCTTTCCAATGTAACAATATGGAAAAGCCAACAGATACTGCACTCTTGTGTCTATTCTCCTTCCTTAAAAGATTTTATTTCACTTAAATTCACTAAGAATTAATGCACTTTTGGTGTTGTTAATGGTCTGCTGAAAATTATTTGTCAGTAATTTCAGATCTTTAAGTTTCCTCTTGAGGCTTGATTGTTGAAGGGTTAGGAGACTGCTACCCCACTGCATCTAAGCTGACTTTAAACAAGTTTATTGGTAGTTTCTGAATGTTCACAGTTTAACAGAAGATACTCCCATAATTCACACAGAGCATTAAGGTGTGTCAAGAAAATGTGTTTATGCTGCATGTAGTATTATACTTTAAGCACAACAAAGAAATCTGGTCTAGAATTCGTGACACAAATTGTCTTTATGCTCTAAAGACTTCTATTTCTGAGCAGACCATACTCAGTTCTCAGATTTCAGATTTAGAGTCACATTCGGTCGTGATATATAGCCTAACATCTTGTCTACTTCAGCATGTCACAAGTTCCTCATGTAATCACAGATCCTCTCCGAGAAATAGTAAACTAAAAGGAAACAGGTAAAATATTGGTATTATGATCAGTTCAGCAGGTGCATAACTATAAAAGTCCCACAACATTAAAGGAACTCTAACGTTACAGGTGAAAAGTTGATAATGATATACAGTTTGTTTAACATTTTTTCCTCATATGAAATCACATCACACACGTTCAGACGTTATACATTCGTTAAAATAACGTTAACTCACGTTACCGGTTTAGTTTAATGTTCTCTAAAACATCAATCTTGCATTAAAAACACAAGCGCGAAGAAAATAACATTATATTTAACGTATATTAAAACTTTTGGTTAAGTTAGTTACACCTATTTAGCTAACGTACAGTGTGCTTAGGCGAAACACATGCATTTCTGTTAAACTTTGCACATTTCTTTAAAAGTTATGTGAAATTGACATTTGTTTACTCTGAAGTATGCGACTAACGCTAAGTTAAATGTCTGAAGCTTTGCTCCATAAAGATTCAGATACGCGTCTCTTCCGAACCAAATCCTGTGAGGAATGTCAGAGCTGTTCATCTTTACATTTCATCACAAAAAAACACTCACCAGATTCATTCAAACAGCGTCCGTACAAAGTTTTTTGGGGAAAACAGCTGGTTGTTAGCTTCAGTTAAGTTACCGGTCTCCGCGCGAGCTCTGGACTCTCCTCAGCACTCATTAGGCGCGCGTTCATTGAGCTAATGCGGGCTGGGGGAGGGGCGGCGGGGCGGCGCTATTACCTGCAGTCCCCAGACATAAAATGGGGGCGGGTGAACTACTGAGCAGTGCCCACCCTTAAAAAGTGTTGAGTTTATCACTTCAGAGACATTCAATAATAATAATAGTTTTATAGCTTTTAGTCTGGTGCTTTAGCTTTGCGGGTATCTTTATGCTAGAATTGGCCTACACTTAATGTTGGGGTTGGTATTGGGAGAATCACATTTAGATATATACATAGTAAAACACAAATGATGACTCATCCTGCACTACATTTTTGTCCAATCAAATGCTCTTTTTTCTCCCACTAATACATAAATCATGTGCTGCATCCAAATTTCCATACTTGATGTACAGAAGGTTTATGAAGTAAGCTAGTGTGTGGTATAAGGGGCCATGATCACACCAATAAATAAATAAATGAAACAATTACGGTGTCCACTCCAAAACATGATAGCGTTATGTTTATTAGGAACCCACTGCAATTCTGTCATGTGATAGGCTTCTGATTGGCTGTCAATGTTTTTATTAGGGCTGGGCGATAGGCTATGTAACAATATAATCAGATCATGCACATTTAGTCAGTGAATCTGGTTCTGTGATTACCACTAAATTGCCACCACCTGTTTCAAATGGAGCAGCATTTAATAGACAGAGCCGTAGATCACTGACAAGCAAGCTACGCAATAACACATTCATTATCGCCTTCGACAAGCATTCGATAATGAACACGATATTGCGTAGCTTGTCAGAGATCTACAACTTTTTATACCCCCCAAAAATAAAAAGTCTCAGATTTGGATCGGCCCTCTCTGACCGATAGCTTGCTCTTATTTTTCTATTCTGTTTTCTTTTTATTATATTATTTTAAAAGCCCTTGCTATGTGTATTGCGTTAAGCTAAATGAGACTTGTTATAGCACTTGTATATCATTGCTCTTTTGTTGATTTTGATTGCTTCAATTGTACTAATTTGTAAGTCACTTTCAATAAAAGCGTCTGCTAAATGTAAATGTAATATAATACAAAAATGTATTTGTATTTGAGAATAAATTCAGTATATAGATTAAAATACAGACAAAAAAAGCTAAACTCATGGAGAAAAAAATCAAACAAACTTTACTCCGAGTCTGAAGACAGGCACCAAGCACATATTTCAAAAACAGCAATTTTACAATCCCCAAACTGTTAACTGACTGACTGTTGATTGAATGAAAATTACATGGTGTGTGGGGCAAGTTACTTCCTCCACCCAGAGATAATTAACAGGGCCATAAGAACAGTTTAACTTGGAGAGCAGCCAGCAACTCCCAAAAGGCTCATGATTAAAAACATATGATGAGTGGGAAGACTTAAGTGTCACAGATTGAGAAACTATTTTCTATTACACATCAGAAAAATATGACTGTTGAAAGCCCCATTCACACTGCGAACGACACAATCCCATTCAATTTTCAATAGGAGTGAAGACTCTGTCGACATACATACAGCGACAAAATCACTGGCAGTGTGAATGGGGCTTAAGAATGTATTCACAACTGCTTAAGGGACAGTTCACCCAAATTTGAATTCTGCCATCCTTTACTCGCCTTCATGTATAACTATTTCTATGCACATAAAATATGATATTTTGAGAGATGTCTCAGTGTTTTTGTCCTTCGAATGAAAGGAGGTAATCACCAAAAATGTTTGATTCAAAACATCATCTTTTGCGTTTCATTTTAGGGTGAACTATGTATTTCTTATGCTGTAAAATATAATCAAGATTTAAATGTATATCAATCATGACACAAACAATTGTGGTCAAAACAAAAAAAGTGTATCAGGTTTTCAGCAAGGTCAAAGCAAGGAAGGGAAGGGAGGGCCAGTCCACACAGAACTTTACATTGGCAAATGTTAAAGGCTTTTCCTTCTGAAAACAATGACTGATGTGGTGACTGTAATGAACTGTAATGGGAAAAAGATTTGACCAAACTAAAGCATGGACATCAAAGCCCCATAAACCAAGATGAAGGCAATTTTATTTCATATCCATTTTGGTTCAAACAATTTCACAAATCATTTCACAAGTTTGCCAGGGCACGTCAGAGGAAGTTGAATAACAGGATAGTGCCAAACATACAATGGCATTTTGTGTTGTCAGTGATTTTTGAAATGCTTGTGCTGAATAAACCAAACAGGTTCTACACCATTCTATTACAGAAAGAAATGAGACTACTGTTCTTACACATCACTGCATAGAAATGGAATTTAAACTGTAAAATACAACAAAAACCATGTATAGGAAAGCTGTACAGATTCTAGTCTGCACAGCAATAAACCCTGAGAGAATAAAAAAAATAAAACACCAAAAAAAAACATGACTATGAGGGAAAACAGAAGGAGAAAAGCCCACAATCCAACATAATGACTGCCAATATTTCATAGAAAATAGCCTTACCCCACAAAATAATAATAAATGAAAAAACAACAACAAAATTTTAGCAATATCAATTTAAATAAAGAAAACCAATACAGTTCCCCACAATGGGTTATTCATCGAAAAGACAAAAGCTTATGTTTAAAAAGAAAAGGTTTCATTCACAATGCTTGCACTCTTAGTTCCACCCTGTCCCAAAGACATGACAAATTGTCTTCACAACTGTACTCATTAACAATGAGCCCCCCACCACCCACCACTCATACTATTTCCAGCTCACACCTAATTAACTTTTCTAGCAGTAAGGTTTTTGTTTTGTGTATGAATTTGATTTCTGAAATCAAAAACCCTAAAAAAAAAGTCATTATAATAAGATAACTACAGATCACACTATATTACATGCACTATATCAATCTATAGCCTTCCCAATGTAAGCCAACATCTCCACAACATAGCATCTCCACAGACAGTAATGACCTAAAAGTCAGATCATTCTTATGAGAACAGTGTTGTGTTATGCAAAAACAAAACTCACTCAAAATAAAAAAAAATCCCATATGAAAATGTTTGAAGGCAAAAATTGCATGCTGACCTTTTAAATGTCCTACAGGTACGTTATCTATTCTTCCTGGTTGAAAACACTATTTAAATAACTATCATCCCACAACATCTAACTTCAACATTTATAGTGCTCATGAAAAGCAGGTCACTTTTTTTAACTACTTTTTAAATTTTGCTTTTTGGTTTGCATGGACTGCAAAACTATTTTCTAGGGCAAGAGAGGAGAGGAAAAAGAGGGAAAACAGGTTCTCATACATTATCTAAGTTTTCATATCTAAACCACAGAACAATGAAGCAAACACTTCATGCAGCACACAATTTGCATTCACATCCTTCATGAGAAAAAGGAGTGAATATCCAGGTGATTCAGAGGTCTGGGTAACTATTCCTGTTTTACTCGATCTACTTCCTGAATGACATCATCCTCACTGAGTGACACCTCCTGGACAGCGAGGCATGCTTTACTCACTCGGTCATGTGATTACCCAAGACAAGGGCTGTAGTCATGCATTATCAAAAAGGCTCCTTATGCATAAACTCACTGTCTGACTAAAACTACATCTGCTCTATAAATACCACACCAGAATGGAAAATAGGTCACGATTGGAATTTATTGGTTTAATGTTTCCATTGCATGTTTCTGAATCCGAATGTTATTATTAATTTCCTGTACCAGGTTCATATCCGCTGTAGGTATTATTATCACGCTCTGAAACAGCACAACAGTTTATGGTATCTAAAACAGATCTGTGCAAATTGAATTTACTACTTTATTGCATAAAATAAAGCTTAAATAAATGTGTGCCGTGACATAGACTGAGTTCAAAAATGTACAGGGTCACAACTCCTAGTAAAAGCTGAAGTGTTAATAGCTGATGACCTCCATATACACAGCTAGTGCTAAAAGTATTGTGTTTCAACATGAACAGAACCCTCTAGAATTTTCTATTAAAAGATAGAAAAGCCTGAATGAAGCCACTAAATGTTTAAAATGCAGCAATCGCACCTGTCAGCTACAGCTCTCTGGCATACAGTTCATGTAAAACTTTAAAACAAGCCCTCAGGCTGACAAAAGGAGTTCCTTATAAAGCTTTATACTGTCTGTGTACTTACAGCGTCTGTCTGTCCAACATCTGTGATCCGGTCACGAGCAGCTGTGATGTGTATATCTAGCTGACAATCATGCAGGTTTTTCCAGGTGATTCAGAAACGATGACATCATCCCTATCAGCACACACCTGTTTCCTCAAGAAGCTCCTCCCACCTCTCTGCCTTTAAAGGGACAGGCAGGGTAAACGTGTGACAGCTCATAAAGAACATTATCTGTTCGGACAGACTCAGTCATGTGATCCAATGCCAAACAGTGCGTTTATGATCTCACTCAGATAGCAAATATGACTTGAGACTGAATACAGAGCCAGTCAGCCAAATATAAATAAGTACGACCATTATTATATGTCATGTGAGGTCTTGTTTTTTGTGTTGCATTGCATATGCCTCAGGATTAATTATTTTAAAAAGGACAAGTCATTTTATATTAATCAGATGACACATTCTTAAATGATACAAACTTTTGACATTGTATAAAAACTGGCTTTAATAGAAGCTTATATGAGCCATTTAGTCCACATGCTTAGAAGATTAAACCCTGAAACATTGCTTCAAATTAGCAACTGAAATGTCATTCATAGCCAGCCCAGAAACATCAATGAAAATGCCATATGGGATATTTTTTACATTAATCCTCTGTCATAATAAAGTAGCGCTGTTGCCTGGATGGACAACTAAACAGTGTATAGGTCTAATTTCATCACTAATTACCCTGAAAATCGGTTATTAATAGCTACAGTACGCCTTTCTTAAAGAACTGCTAATTAGACATAATTAAACCCAAAGCAGTTAAACATTAAGAACCTGTCATCAGTAATCTTAATCTGCCATTCACATTAAGACATTCAACCAACTGAACTCAAGAGTGATGTGAAAAATGAAATAAAATAATATTAGGCGCCATTTTGCCCTTATTGTGACTCCATATTGATAAAGACATACATCCATTCCAACCAGGGTTATTATAGTACACTAAAACTAAACATTTTCACTATTTTAAATAAAATAAACAGTAACTAAAATAAAATCTAAAAACTGGGTAATCAATATCTGTGCTGCGTCTCCTCGAGTGGTCAGTAGTACACACACAAGTAGCCATTCACCAATGTGTGCTGCGCTCCCATGGGAATTCTGGGGGATGGTTAAAAATAGCCCAGAGTTCCAAATGGGTGGCTTTCTCAGAATTTCTGTCCCTCAGCATGTTTCCATGCTTGAACTTGGCCTCTGAAGCATCTCTATTCTTTTATCATCTATAAACACTGTGGCCTCAACCATGAAATCATTATGCCCGAGATAAGAATGTGGATATTGTGTTTTCATTTAAAGCCTGTCTGGGTCAAAATCATTTGGGTTATGCTGTTCTTCTCATATCAGCAAGAGAGTGCAGCAGATATATTAGCCAAGTAAAGTCTCAAAGAGTTTTCATATTTCAGGCATACAGGGTGTAGACTTCCTTACAGAAACCCACAACTCCGTGTCTTCATGGCTGTGTAAAAATTTCATGGTTTTCAAGGAATGTCCATGACTCAAGCTTTTTCAATAATACACAGAAATATTTAAGCAGAAACAGATGGGAGGGAGAGAGAGAGAGAAGAAATAAAAATACTATTCGATGATTCACAGACGCCTATTCAAATCAAGGTCACCTTTTACCTTAGATATCATGATTGTCCTCAGTAAACATCATAACTTAGCTTACCAGCCTAGTGGCCTACAGGAGGTCATGTCATGGCTTAAACACTAAACACACTGTGTAATGACCCTGTATGTCAAATACACTGTCAGCTTCAATTAATGTTCAGTTCGCTGCCTCCAAATCCAATTATTCGTTAAAGCTACGGTGGATCTTTTCTATGGGAACAGCAAATAGTTCACATGCACCTCACAATTAGACATTAAATAAAGCGGAAAGCAGATTAAGGAACACGGGGCCTCTGTTAATTATGTTTGAAAGAGACTCGTGTTTAGACATCAATCTTTTAAGGCTGGCTGATGTCCAACAGGTTTTTAAAGGTAATTGACCTACCCAAGTCATTTTAGGAAGCAGCTATAAAAAACTAAATGAAGTAATGATAGGAAATGTGTTTACAGGGGAAGCAATGAGCTAAAATGTTTACACTATGACATCTGTAGGAGGGTCATCCACAATTCTTAGTCTTCTAAATGACTGCTGGAAGTGTTTTCATGGAAATATAAGGTATAAAACATGGTACGTAACTTAAGCATTACTTTTGCACAACATGTAGAAAATACAACTACATTATGTTGCCACAAAAAGGTATATGTATGCTAAATGCACACATTAAAAGACCTTGGGACTTTAATACAAAACACAAATGTTAAACAGTCATTCAAAAGTATGGGGTCAGTTTAAACTTTTTAAGTTAATATAATCTTTTTGGCTTTTTTTTTAGCAAAGATGCTCTAACCACAAAATTACCACAAAAAAATGTAAAACAACTGTGTTAAAAGAAAAAAGAAAAAGTGTAGGCTAAATTGATAATGTTACAAAAGATTTCTAATTCAAGTGTAACTTACTATTTATCAAAAAAAATCATGAGAAAATATATCATAGTTTCCACAAAAATATTAAACCGCACAAACATTAATAATAATAATAATAATATGGAATTTTATGAGAATCGTTTAGCTTATTAAAATGAGTTCTAAAGGATCATGTGACAAATGAAGAGTTGAGGAATGGCTAACTGAGTAACTTCAAAATTCACTGTACGCATTTCTAAAGAAAAACCTTTAAAATTTTTAAAAGACCAAATGTACAGGCTTGTGGCTTCTGAGACTGTTACATAATGATGAATCCAGACTGTCACACAGGTTACATGTAAGAGGAGGGCCTCACTATCAGCTACAGGCCAGCAGACAGAGTTTAATGAGAAACAGACAGGTGTGTGTGAGGCTGAGCAGCACTTGAAAGAGAGCTGGACCACTGAAAGCATTCATCTTTCTTTATTTTGCTTTCTAAAAGCATTTCTACAAACACAATTAATAAAGAATAAGAAACAAAAGGGCAACACAGACAAAAACTAGAAAACACACAGCCATTAAAATCCTACAAAGACACAGTGGCTAGTGGCTACAAATCATTTTTGGACAGTAAAGCCACAATTGTTGGGTTGATACTTTATGACCAATGCATACAATAAAATGCATGCATTTTTAAGGCTGACTTAAATGTTTAAATACCTTTTAGGAAAACTGTCCATTGGAAAATGACCATGAACGTGTGCTTATTTATTAGTATTTACTCAGTCTGTTTAAGATTTTAGTCTGTAATATGCAATTCATGCAAGTTTGTCTCTGTTAGGGTATTTTGTAATATTGACAGGTGATGACGGTCCAAATGTGCAAGATTATTTACACTGACTGCTGTGAGACTTGCAAACTGTAAAGCAATAAACCAACTACATGTGCAATGCCAGCAGCAGTGTCAGTCTCATTAAAATCTCCTCACTGTCCATCACATGTTTAACTGGGCTGCAGACTATACGAAAAAAAAAACCTATTATTATTTTTGTTATAAAAATCCTCAAAGCTCATTATATTAAAAAAAGCATTTACACAGACATAATTTATATACAAGCCATTTTGATTATATGCTTCTACCATTCATTCAATACATTAATTCATCCATTCCTTTGGGATGCAGAGAAATCCCGCCACTTTTTTGTCTTATGTACACAAGTACATGTATTGAATAATAAAATTAATTAAATCTTAAACTGTAATCACAACTGACTGTGATTGGTTTATTGTGACCAGTGCTGAGAATGCATCCAGACTCTACTGGGAGCTTGATGAAGAAGGAAAACTGCTCTCCAAAAGAAAAGACTGGCTAATATCAAATAAAGACAGAGTTTTGATTTACACATGAATGTCCCCCACCAAGCTCAAATGTTCCTTTACCTTGAGAGGTTTAATAAAAGTTATCCTTCAAGGGCTTTTCTCTCCCTTCCCGTCAGAAGCCCTTAACAACAGCATGTTGTGAAATTTACAGGAGTCCCATACACCCCCAACCAATTAGCCAGACTGAAGGCTCTGTCTGCTGATGAATAGGCAACATTAGAGTATAGGCCCTCGAGGAGTGACCATCAGTATGTTAATTTATTCATTTCTAAATTTTACATAACAATTAGCAAACTTCTTTTGCATGCATGCCAGGGCTCTTATTTACTTTTCACAGAGACATTGCTAAAGGAGGAGTGATGAGAGAACATAAAGGGAAGGTTTAGATGGAGGGGTGTCTATTTTGATCACTCCTCTTCACTGTATTAAACAAGAAGTCTGTATTATGTAACACACCATCACACGCCGGAAACTAACAGATTTTTGAGCAAGCAAATGAATCAAATCATTAAACTCTAATAATTCTATTCAATTTAGGAAGTTTATGAATGCTATTATGATTTTATCATCTTGTAACTTCCTCAGAACAGTAGGTGATAGGAATAAACATCTCAAAGCAGATGTGTCCCAGACATCAATTCCCAAAGTAATGAACCGCAGATAGATAGATAGATAGATAGATAGATATTCAGCACACCTGAATTACCTACACAACTCACTCTCTCTATTTCTCACCTGCACAAACTCTGAAACGCCACCAGATGACATTGGCGGCTAGAGGACAATCAAGTGTATTGAAAGGATGAGAAACCGCTACGTCACTGAAAATGGTGAGGAGCATATGGTCTTATGCTGGGTAAGTTAAAACGCACGAGACGGGGCGGTCAATAAATCACCTCCTAATAAACAACTTCCTTTTTTCTGTGATGCTGGCTGTATTAACTCGTTATAGAAATACACAATTTAAAAATGCATGCGTAATTTGACATGTATGATCAGATTGATGCATGCATCCACACGGTCGAGGCTCGACCATGTGGTTATTCTACTACGTAGCGAACTTCTAGATGCGCAGCTTTGTGTTCGTCACAACGCACATTGTGCATAGCTTCGTCAGCAGAGCCCATCACTGCGTGTGAGATTTAGCGTCTCCTTCGCACTATAACGTACCTGTATTATAACACAACCCTCTCGTAGAAGCGTAGCTAAAAAGGAAAAGGCCGATTTGAAATACGCCGTTCTGCGTAAATTATTAAATCCATTTGTTCTGGAAGTGATGCATCCCTGTGTTTGTTTACTAGATCAGCACATGCCTGTGGAACAGCAGCTACGTCTTAACTTCCCAACTCACTGCAAAACGTCTTCTCTGTCCCTTTTTCATGTCGCAGGAACAGACAAGGCTTACATGGGATGGCGAAAGGAGGGTTTCCTTACCTTGCAGTATGCATCCTCCCCCTGGCTGGTCGGCAGGGAAAAAATCTGTTATTTTCTGCCGCTAAACCTTAAACATCCCTCAGCGTCACTGTGTGCTGCAGCCAAGGCAACCAACTCTCGCGATGTTTGGCGTCTCAGGTGTCGACGGAGTGTGACTAGAAAACTGGGCCGTATCCTGGGATGGTTGTTAAACAGGGTTCGTAAGTACTCATGGGAATCGTTCATTTTTGAACGACATCATTGACGATTCCATTAACGAATTTTAGTAAATTTGGGGGAAATTATTCTATTCAATGTAACTCTACAAGGAGCCCAGAATATCAAGCGATGTATATATATATATTCAATTTTATTTAAATAAAGAAACAGTTCTCGGTTATTTTGAGTCAGACATTACAAAATACATGTTCCGTTGATTTGTGAGTCACATTAATTCAGTTACTGCTCCACCTATTGGATTTATTTCATTTGTTTTTATTGTTTTATACATTTATTTTAATGCTTTAAAAAGAACTGTATACTTATGGCTCACTTTATCCTTCCCAATTTAATTATAGTCACGACACAGCTTATTGACGTGAGACCACAACAAAAACAGAAGTTATCAATTATTTATTAAAGAATGGCCATGTAGCGGTGTGCTGACAGTAGTTTATAATTTTTATTTTTGAATTTTTGCATTAATGTATGTTAAGACATGGATATGATTAGTATACTAATATGCATAATGCGCTCATGTTACTTGTAATAATAGTAATTTACTATAGCAGAAACAACAGTATTGTGTAAGATGTTCCACAACATTATAATCATAAATGCATGATGATCATGACTTTAGTTAGCATTTACTCCTGTAAATGACACTAAAATGAAATGCTAAATTGGGACTTAATGGGAGATAATGCAGTCAAAACTGTTTACCTGTATGTAAGTGAAAGAAAAAAGAAGTCCATCACTGCGAGTGCTAACATGACATTGTTGCTGAAGGGATATCATGCACATTTGTTCCCTTCTAAAGTGCAACATGCTGGCAACATAACAAGCGAATCAAAACTTCATTCTCCACCTGACACCTTCATTTAAACTGGTATTCTTCATGCAAAAAAATAAATAAATAAAAATCCTCCACCAATGCATGCGTATATCTTTTTTTGTTTTTGTTTAAAGCTCACATTCAGAGGCAGATTTAGATTCAAAGTTACATGTACAGTGAGAGAGGTTTGCCAATCTCCTGATGGATTGTTGCATTGTGACTGTGTGCACAGGTAGATTCACAGGTCGTCAGTCTCGCCATCGAATGGTATAGTATCCAACTCCATGTGAAAGCTGCCTGGTTCACCACTGCCCCCCCAGCCGATAGGTGTGCGGTTGAAGGAGGGTCGTGAACCGATATCATGATGGTACACCACTGCAGGTTCAGGCTCCTCCGTGGCCACCTCGATGTCTGGCAGCTGGAAGGTCATCAGCTGTGAGGCCTTCTCAAAACCCCCATAAGGCAGAGCACTCCTAGAAAGAGATTGACCAATTAAAGGCAAAAGGAAACAATAGGTCTGGAGAATTACTATTGTTGCATGCAAGGAAAAGATTGTCCAGCCTATACCCAGAAATGCAGCCGCACCTGTTGAAGCACTTATATTTACGCAGCTCTTTTTGAGAGCAGGGTACTGGCATTTGAGCCTTCATTGTGGCTACAAGTTCTTCATTGCCCTTCATAGCCCGTTCCCAAGGGGAAACGTATGTATTCTCATATGCAGCCCTCTTTTTTCCTTTTTCCAAAGCAGCCTTAGAATGTTCCTCACCTATTGAGAAATATAAACTGATTGAAAGTAATTGCATTCCATTAGTAAACGTGTAAGTGTTCCATTAGTTAAAGGCATAATACACCCAAAAATAAAAAATCTGTCTTCTATCATTTACTTCCCCTCATATCATTCCAAAACCTGTGTGACTGGTTTTGTCCACACAATGAGTAACATTAGAGCAAAAAAATAATATAAAAAAAAGGTTTGTAATGACATGACAGTTTTAATAGTTTTTGATATTTTTAAATACACCTATCTACAGTATGTACTGTATGTTTCATTAGTTTTTATTTTTATTTTAGTTTTAATTTCACTTCAGTTCCCAAAGCAACATTTATAATTTTCTATTAGTTTAAATTTTTTTATCTAATATGATTTATATATATATAATTATATATATATATATATAATTATATATATGTATATATAATTGTTTTAGATTTTTTTAACATTTAGTTTAGTTGAATTTTGCACTTCATTAATTGTGTTTTACAATTAATGGAAATGGCCATAAAATTTACGGCAAAAAAATTACCAGTACTTTTTGTTTGTTTGTTTTGTTTACAATGACGTTTTAGTTTTAGGCAACGATAATAACCCCGTTTAACAAGTTTCATGGTGAGTCTCCATGGCAGTTTCTAGTGTGGGTGAGCAGAGCTGGCTAGTGTATAAAGGTCTCCATCTGGGATCCTACTCACTCCGTGAGGCATCTCCTGACACACCATCCTTCCCCCCTGCTCCTCCTGCCACTCCGGCACCTCCAGCTCCACCAGTGAGCCCACCTGCTTGCAGCCCACCCACTGCTCCCTTTCCATAGCTTCCGGGTTTAGTAGGAGGCACTGGTGCTAGGCTGGCCCCACCAGCCTGGCCAGCCATCTGCCCACCAATCACGTGACCACCAACATCCACCAACATCTGGCCCCCAAGACTGGGCATGAACTTTTGGAGGTTATCCTTTACACAGAGTAACAAAATAATTAGTGGAATATGTTTTTTTTTCTTCAAATGAGCATTTAAATCACGCTTGGAATGTTGCATTTAAATAAGAACTTGGCCAGAATAAAGAATCATAATAGGATGAATGTAGAACACTGAGATTGAGGAATAATGATCATTTAAAGCAAATAATCTGACAACAAATACAGAGATGTCGATAGCTCTTTGCCTGCCTTACCATGGACTCACTACTGAAGAAGTCAGGATTGTTCTCATAGATGAACTTGGCCACACGCAGCTGCCTCATCTTGAACATCTTAGAGCCTTTGTTCTTCATTAGGGATAGTTCCTCCAGCATGATATCCTTGGGTGCCCTGATCTTTTTCCCCAAGTCAAATTCTGAGGCATTGGGCTCTGATTCATACTCTAAAAAACAAAAAGAGTTGTTATTCACTAACATGCCAGTTTTTGTTTATCATTTAATGACAAAATTCTGAGTCTAAATCCTTTACAAAACACCACAAAATGATCAAAAGTATCTGGCAAACTAGTAAATGAAAGGAATATTAAAGAGCGATCAGCATTGTAATACTCTATTCAGTTCACATCTATTTTAACTGTGCATGGTCACTTGGAAAGAAAAAAATAATGTCCCTGATTCTCTAGTATCGTCATTCATATTTATACAGATGTATCTATTTTTCCTGCATTGTAATCATAACAGTAACTAAATAGCTATCAGTCATCCTACCACCCACTGTTTGTGCTGGAAAATCACCCGCAGTTCCTTGGAAATGTTCATAACAGTATTAATACAAACAATAAAATCATTTGAACGATATCAAGTCTATGCAGTAGTCACTGTTTCATCATATTAAAATAATGCTACCTAAAGAAAAACATTTCAACGTATCAGGATTGCAAGAGTCTCTCCATTCTTCCACAACAACAATTTTTCACTCGCATTCAAAAGCATGAAAAAAAAAAAGAACATATCAATTAGACTTAATTTCCGCTGGAGACACTAATGTAATGTTCTTTCAGTGTAGTAAATGTCCCAGGATTATAATGATGAAGGGGATGGAGAGATAATAATCAGAGACACGGCTGACATTTCAGCTATCAAATCTACAAGATACATGTTGTTGCTGACATATTACTCCTCATTAAAACATATTAAATCCAAAAGAAACCTTAGTGACAGTCCTTGAAATGAAGATGATGGTCCCAATAAACAGTTGGCACCTGTCAGCAAAGCTAAACAAACACACTTTTTAATTATATGAAAATCTGTTATTTAGTCCCAGACCTTAGTATCATGTTATTCTCAAATTCGACGTTTGTGTGTGTGTGTGTTTGTAAGAAGTCTCCAATGCTCATCAAGGCTGCATTAATTTGATGATACAGTGTATAATGTTATTAAATATTTTTACAGTTTAAAAGCTTAAAGTATATTTTTAAACTAGATTTCTTGTCATGGCAAAGCTGATTTGTCAGCAATCATTACTCCAGTCTTCTCTATGATCTTATGAAAATCATAAGTTGATTTGGTACTTTAGAAACATTTCTTAATGCTGAAAATAGTTGTACTGCTTAATACTTTTTGTAGAAACTATGAAATATTACCATTTCAAAAGTTTAATTTTAACTAACGTAACTAATTTCTAAAAGATTATGTGACACTGAAGACTGCAAAAAATTCTGGGAAAAATATATAACATATACACACACACACACATTATAATATATATTAAAACAGAAGCTTCAAATTGTACTGCAATTCCCTTTCAGGACATTTTTTAAGCTGTCTAACATGTTTGGAAGTATGGAATGATTACGCAAACATCAAGCATAAAGCTGAAGCTGTGGGTGTTTTACCATCTTGGGTTACGTGTGACAGGTCAGTGATGATCTTGGAGAGCCTTTTCCTCTTGGACGGTGGGGCTGGTGTTCCTGACAGAGGCATGATTCCAGACTGGGAAAACAGATCAGAGTTGATTTGATCCGATACTAAAATGTGTCTCTGCCTTGTCATTTTGCAGTAGTTTGGAGTAGTTTCTAGTTGAAAGTAAATTAACAGGTATTATTTTTGCAAACTCTGAGGAATAATAGAGAAGAACAGTGTAGATATGAACAAGCTCACGTTCCTCAGATTCCAATGACAGATGCATGATGTCAAATATAATTGACTACATTGTTCGAGCATTACTAGTATGAGCCTTACAGAAAAGCAAACTCTGGAATCGCAGAAGAAATGACAAGAAATAAAAATCCTTATGGTTTATAAGGTTGGATCATTCTTCCTAATATTTAATAATTATATATATATATATATATATAATATATATATATATATATATATATATATATATATATATATATATATATATATATATTAATTAATACTCAAAGTGCTTTTTTTGTATTCAAACATTTTCAAACAAAACTAAATTCACTAATTTCACTTTCCATCCTTAAGTATTTTATAAATTTCCTACAAAAAAAAAAAAAAAAACTAATTTGTTAATGGCATCCTTCTCCAAGAAGTGACATAATTTTGGTGGGACATCAACAGCACAGACATCAATATATAGCAACTAAGCAACTATTTGATGCATATGAATTGTTTGATTTTGTGCAGTTTTTTTTTTTTTACTTTTAAAGTCTGGACATGGAGGTCCAGGTAAAGTGCAATTTAGGCCTGTCTTTTAATTTTTTTAATTAACTTTCCAGCACACGGTGTATCTGCTATTTTTTAAGGCTCAGTTAATGGCAAACACTGCATCGACTTGACTGTAACTCAATAAGGTATGGCTATTTTTAAAGCAAGGCCTTTTAGTGGCGAGTCGTGGCATTGGTCTTTATTGTCAGACACTCTGGATTGGTCACAAACACACACATAAACACATGTACACTGTTACTTAATGCTTTGTAGAAATAGGAAATCTCTCAAACTGAAACAACACCATGGACTGACGTGTGGTGAGACTCCACACTGTAAAATAACCACAAGCTAGGGTCCACCGGGCTTCAGTTCCTGCAGCTGGACAGCACAGGCTTTGCATTCCACATAAAATCATCAGCCAGGTTGGGTGGGAGTGTTTAGCACATTCCACTTTCTCGCAGCAAAAATGCACTGGAGTATTCAAACATGAATATTACAAT
Organism: Carassius auratus; assembly: GCF_003368295.1. NCBI lineage: Eukaryota > Metazoa > Chordata > Actinopteri > Cypriniformes > Cyprinidae > Carassius > Carassius auratus. Next base: position 13,975,955 of record NC_039255.1, on the reverse strand, counting down.
CAGTCCAAACTTAAATAAGAATGTGCCATCAGTGCTTGCAAACTTTAAGACAGGATTTCTGCTGGTTCTGTTTTCATTGCCTTCATGCAGCTGTTAGTTAAGCAGTGTGTGCGATTAGTAAAGTAACAGAACAAAATCACATAATCCACTTACCAAGGCTCTAGACTGCTTACGGGAAGTGGTCTCAAAGGTACAGTGAAAATAGGAAAAGGTTTATTGCTAAGAAGTTTACCAATTCCAGAGTACCTTTGACCTGCGGCTGGACCAAGAACCCAAGGCGTGCAAAATCCAGTCGGGACTTGGATGGCAGATCTTCATGGGTGAGGGAGAGACGGGGTATGAAAGGGGAGGTAGGGGTGGGGGGGGGGTGCATTTGGTCTGCACAGCACTTTGCTGATGGGAATATAAAGAGACTAATATCTTTATTGCAGATGCTTCATTGGCTAAATATAGCGAGAAGGAGAGAGACCGGGTGATTGCAAATAGTTATCAAATAGCTTGACAGGGCAAAAGGGCAGTGGTAGATTTGCACTTTTTCTTCTTTCGTTAATCACCTTCAACTTGTGAGAGGATTTGCACTTTTTAAATCCAGCAGTTGGCCCTGAAACTGTGCTAAATTTATTTTTATGATAATGATTTAAGCATTCATAGAGGTCAGTGCTGGACAGGGCAGCCCATGTTACACTTATATGACACGGTTCTAAATAGCTGTGGTGTGAATGAGAAAATTATTGGCAAAGTCTCTCAAGTTTGATGTAGCTGCTTGGGTCGAGAGTTATGCTTTGTAATCAAACAAGGAATTTTACTGTACTGTTTATATATATCTATATCTATATTATCTATATATCTATATATATCTATATATATCTATCTATCTATCTATATATATATATATATATATATATATATATATATATATATATATATATATATATATATATATATATATATATAGATAGATAGATAGATAGATAGATAGATAGATAGATATAGACAGATATACACACAGATAACACGCACACAATCATTCAGTAAAGTAAAATTCCTATAAATAATATAATTCTCTTTCATTACTCCATAAATTCTCTACTAGTCAAGAAGTATAATTTCAGTTGACATTTTCCCACCTTTCTCAGAGACAATGCTTATTATATCGCTTTTCTCACCTACATCATTTCCACCATATGAACCCGAGAACTCGTCAGATTCTCTCTATCTTTGTTAATTCAGGAAGGATCCACTCATAAATGGAATCTAAGTAGAGAAAGTGTGGAGCAGCCATAAAAAGTGCCTGAACATTATCAGCCCTCAATATATAGGAAGACAGCAAATGCTTGAGAAAGGTGCCAGTTTCAGTTGAAGTAGACTCATGTTAATGGCATTTATTGTGATTTGAAATTATAATAATTGTAAAGGAAACATCTGCAGGTGTGTGTGTGCGTACAGGTTTGTCGTTTATAGGATAGTTTATAGGACCAACCAGCATTTCCCCTGAGGGGAAAGAAATTATAAAAAATATTAAATCTTTATCTAAAAACAAAAAGATCGGGGTAGATTTAGTTTTAGTGGAGAGAAAATGTTGTTAGATCAGTATAAAAAAAATTATAGTAAACTATTAAAGTTTCATAAATAAATAAAAATAACCTGAAATATACCCTCACATTTCCCTACTTAGCCTTTTTTCTATTCTGAAAAGTGGGACATAAGCGCCACCATGTGGTGATTATCTTTCTCACCCCATAAATTCTGTTTTTATTCTTTCTAAAAGGAACACTTTGACACTGCTAATTCATTTTTTCAAATGTTAGAGTCACTGAGTTTTCCATCTTAATCAGAGTAATTCAATGACCTTTCTTCATTTGTAAAAAGTAATTCAGACATTTGGTTTGAATGTGCATTCACGTGAGACATCATTACAATCAATAGTTTGTCACTTGCCTTGAGACAGAGACATTGTGTGAAATTTCAAGCATGTTTTATTGAAACTATTCGTTGCATTAGAAATACAAGACACTTTCAGTTAGAATTACTTAGGTCCTAAAATTCAGCTGAGCACAAACAAAAACACCAGAGACATTAAAGACAGTAGATTTTTACCAAGACACATCGATCTAATGATTTGTACAACAGCCAAAATTAAGAGCACTGAACAATGTAAAGCTTTAAAATAAAATAATTGAGATTAACTGGAAAGCCAAACAAAATTGTGGCTCATATTTTAAACACTGGATATACTCCATATCAACTCCTTATTCAATTTCTAAATATAATAAAAAAATGAGTCCTGAAATATTCTCACCTGCCGTTTCTACAATTATTATTTATTCATTCTCTCTCTATATTTAATACACATTGCTATAAACCGTTTTCCTTCCTTGAACCTCAATCTATTGTTCCCGTAATGTTAAAAGCCCTAGAAGACACTGCCATGGTTCTTGAGGACTTTGGGAACACAATCCGAAAACAAACCATCCTCGAAATGATCAGCCTCATTGCCGCACATGCCATTCAAATATTTCATGTTGCTATGAGTATTCTGACTAATTCCAGTGAATCCAGTTTGGCTAATTAACCTTCGGATAATCCTGAACAGTGCTAGCTTTGCACTTTGTGTCTTCATGAGACAGATTTGCTTCAGTGCTCAGATAGCCTACATGTCTTTTTCTAGGACTGTCTCCAACATTGTACCTTTCCAACACTTACTGATTTGACCACTTAAATATGTTTCTATAAAAAAATAAAAACTCAAGTTTTCATTAATGTCATCCGTTTAATATATCAATAGACAGATATAAGGCCAAAAATCGAGTCAGAGCACATTTTTAGGAACAAACCTAGTACCCTGCTTACTTTTCTCCTACAAATAGGCTGTGACCCTTATGCACCTGTTCAGCCCGGGCTCTGCCAGGAGATATATCATTTCTGATTGACCGAAGAGCATAAGAGCAAAACAAAGCCTCAGCTTGTCTCTTTTTTTTTTTTTTTTTTTTTTTTTAGGTATTTTTCCATGCTTTTATATTTCAAGCAGATCAAGCTTTAGACCAAATATATGCAAAGAGACCATATTTTAGTATTTGAAGAATTTTTTTTTATATATCGATCCAATTCATGTAAAATGTTTGTCATAATGTGTTTTTTAGCCCTATAAAATTGGGAACACTGCACTGCACAAACACATAGTCTAGCAATCACTGACAAATAAATAATCTGTGACACATGCCTATCCACAGCTATACAATATTACCGGTATATGCTGGATTTAAAGTCAACATGAATTGACATTTGCAACCCTTTTTTTACTTCCTTAATGCAACTCTGTGTGTTTGCGCACACTTGGCTAATATATACCCACTCTGGTTCTAATATATAAATGAAATAAGATATGTAATGAGAAAAAAAATTATGATGCATCTTGATGTTTTCCATTAGGAACTGACTGAATTAAAAAGTAGGGAGCAAGACCTAATGTTAGGGTGCTTTCACACTAGGTTCAGTTGCCTGGTCCGAATCCGAGCTCGATTGCAACCCCCTCCCTCCGCTTGTTTCTTGTGCACACATTTTTTTGTTTGTTTGTAGTTCCTAACCATGGTACATTTGTGAAAAATGAATGGAGTCTTGCTCGTTTTGTTTTTGTTCTTCAGAATTGAACACAGAACGGCACATCGCACATGCGTCTGTTTGACAGGATTGTAATGCTCAATTTATTCAAGCAGAAATGAGATTTAAATTCTATCTGTTGTAGTGCATTAGTCACACCTATCAGGAAAGCAAGTGCATTACACATAAATACACAGTTTGACCAGTTCATATGTCATTAATAGCAGCTCGCTTCTGGGATTTAGTGCGATTGCATTTACATCAGAATCGAACCGTACCACAGAGCAGCCTTTGAAAACAGCGTTCACATTATTCAGACAAACAGAACTCTGACATCAAACGAACCCAGGTGCGCACCTGCACCAAAAGTGCTAGTGTGAAAGCCCCCTGCTAAAACAATGACCAAGTAGCTATTTGACTATTGATTAACATCATCTAAGTGACATCAGGAGAGCCAGTTCAGAGGAAGAGCAAGCTACACTTTGATTGATGTTTACGAAGCCAAACCATGTTTTTCTTTGGAATAGCATAGATAAATTATACGCAATTGTTCACATGAATGTGAACGTGCACTGAGAAATTAAAGAGTGAATAGATTTTGTTGACAATACTGAAGGTTTTAAACATATTGATGAACATTTAGCAGACATTCTGAATTTTTCAGCTTGGAAAGTTTTGATTTGACAAATATCTCAGAAAGCACACATACTTCACTTCATCTGGAAAGCTGTGTACAGACATCTGATAGACGGCTTTAAGATGTCAGTTTTACATACATTTGAAATCCTAAACATCTTAAAGACATTTTCTTAATGTCTATTTGACATCTGATAGGAAACGTCCAAGATGTCTTGAAGACGAGCAAACGCTCTAAAAAATACGTCTTGCAGATATAAATTCAGACGTCAAATGGACCTCTCCGTGATGTACATGTGCTATCAGGGATACTCCACATTATATTTAATCTGAAATGGACAGTATAATATCTTTGTATCTTCAAGTTATATTAAGTCATATTTGAAACATGTGAATTTTGAGACTGCAACAGAAGCAGATGGTTCAGCTTCTTCCACATGTAAAGTAACGTTATCAGTGAGGAAGTGTTCCAGGCCTCCAGACGCGGGGCTGAATACCCCCACGTGTTGCAATAAAGCGAGGTTTTGGAACTTGGATAGGGGACTTTAAGGGGTGTGGTTTTAGGGAACTTAACTCAGGGGCACTCTTAAACTGTTTGGCAGCTTGAAGCCCAGAGAAACTTAGGTTTGACATACTTGACATGGGAGCTGGGGGCGAGTACGGCATGGGGTGAGGGATGGGCACAGCTGAAATTTTAGGGAGCTCTGGGAGGCCTGGGGCTCGTGAAGGAGCTGGAGTTGATTCAGGTACAGGTTCAGGTAGAGGGGATGTCATGTCAGAACGAGAGATGTGCTCTCCAAGTGTGGTGTGTGAGCGTGGTACAATCACTATGGGGTTGAGAGTTGGTGCCGACATCGGGGTGGGAGTGGAGAATCGTTTGATTTCATACACACGTGCCGCCTTCACTGGGATCTGCTTGGGTGGCGTCAGAGTGTGGCCCTCCCTTTGTTGCCTCTGATAGGAGGAGACTGAAGACTGTGTGCTAGTGCCACCACCAAAACTAAACATTGCAGGGTTCAGTTGGTAAGGCTGCCTTCTCATGAAGTCCAAGGCTTTGATACCTTCTTTTGGGACACCATAACCACTCTTACTTCCTGTGGAACTTCGCTCAGACACCTTGACACCCCCACGCTGCACCCCAATAGGACAGGATGGAGACAGCAAGGGGTTGTAACCTATCGGTGGAGGAGCACGAACATTTGGGGAATACTTCCATTGGGATGGGTTTGGCGAGGTTTTTTGTGGTTCAATCAGGTCTATGATAGATTGGGGTTGTTGGGGTTGTAGAGGTGCAGGCTGCAGATATGGAGAGTTTACAACCAACGAATCCATGCGAGACTGTCTACGAGCAAACAACTCTGCACCTTTTCCCTCTGCCTGAGGGATCTGAGACATTTCTGGGATGATTCTTGGCTTAGGGGCAACAGGTGGTGGCACCCTTGTCCTATTGTCATCAATGTTGTGAGTAATATTTTCTGGTTCAGAATATCCATGCCTAGGTCTTTCATCGAAATTCTGCACCATAGACAATAATTCAGGGTTTGGTGAGTTTTTCTTGCTTTCAGGAATCTTAAACATTGGCTTGTGGGTACTACGGCGGCGGGCCTCTTGAAGAATGCCAGTGCGGCTATGGGTGGCAGAGGATTTTTCACGATAGTCTACAGGTGACAGCAGAGTTACAGCTGAGGGGGGGTCAGAAGCTGCAGGGGTCAAAGTAGAAGAGGGTTGGGCTGGTATTACTATGGCCCGAGAAGAAACAGGAGCCATAACAGGAGCCACAGTGGTCATTGTGTTGTCAACAGAGAATGCTGGAAGAGCAGTGGCTTCAGCTTCTACAGAAAATGTAGGTTCTTGGGTTTGAACTATGGGAGGTGGCACTGATGCAACCTGGAAGTTTTCCACTGAGGAGCAGTAAAGAGCAGGTTGAGAATATGATTCCACGGATACAGAAGCAGGTGGAGGAACAGACTTTCCAAGTATAAAGGCCTGTGTGGGTAACTTTTCAGTAGGGACATCAGCACTCATTTGACTCATTGTGAATTGGCTAACAAAGGAGGCAGGGTTGACACCCATGGCATGCTCTTCTGATGCTGCAGAGAATGAAGGTGCAATCACAGCCACTGAAACGGGTCTGGGTGTCTTCTTACTGACTGCAGGGCGAAACACAACAGGAGCAGTGGCTGCCCTACTGGTAACACAGCCTGGGGCAAAAGGTTGGGCAGTTCTGTTTAACACAGAGCTGGTAGGAAGTTCTGCTAGAGGAGCTGGTTGTGGAGGCATCACAGATTCTGTGGGCAACACAGCGGAGACTGGTGCCATTATGTTTGAAGTATCTCCATTAACCATGACAGGGACAGTGAGAGATGTGCTCATCTGTGCTATTTTTTGTGTCTCTGCTGGTGGAACCTCATGATGTAGAGTTTTTGAAGGTCTGGCAGGTTTTGGAGCAACTGGTGGTGGCTGGACATTAGGCTTTGCCAATGGGTCTGGTTGTGGTTGAAGTGTCTGTAGTTGGGGAAGTGCTTGCTTCTCTTTCAGTGCAATGCCCAGCATTTGGCTTTGTAAGTCTTCTTGCGCAGCTTCCATTTTCTTTGCATGTTCCTCAGCCCTTCTCCTCTGCTGCTCAAACAACTGTGCCCCCTTCCCAGATGTATCACTCAGACCAGGACTCAGAGCACCACCCTCTCCTTCCTGACCTCTGGAAGCAGATCTTTTCTCCAGCATCTCAAGGTAGTCACTGTCCCATGTGGGGTCTGGTGCAGAAGAGAAACCTTCCTCATCAAATTCTGATTCACTGCCAGGAAATATGCTATCCTCCTCTTGAGAGTCCTGCCTCATGTCCTCGTCAACACTTCCAAAGCTGGTCAGTGTGTATTTCTTGGAGCGTTGCCGGCGCTTTTTAAACATCAAAACACCCTTTGAATGAGGGTTTGGTGCATCTGTCAGTAGAGAGGCAATGGTGCGGCACTTGGACCGAGCCTCTTTCACCTGCTTGTCTATGATCGTATCTCCACGGTTCAATTCTGCATAACATGAAACGAAAAGTTTAAGAAAGATTTGAGTTCAAAATTGGTTTATATATAACTATACACTGTATGTCGTTCAGAAATTCCTTCAGTTTAATAAAGCCAACCGTGCTCTTCTGACTCAATAGGCTTGTAAAATTGTGCAAAAACAGTGTAGAAAAATGCACTTGCTAAACGCAACCCCTCCATTAACATAGTATAGATAAAGAATTCATAAAAAGCTAGATAAGATTGACCAGATTTTCATATGGTATTGCAAAGTCATGTGTCAAAGACCAAATTCAAACAAACAAAAAAGTTTTCAAAGCATAACCCAATAAAATTGCAATCAAAGCATTTTGCAACAGGGAACACTTATTATATGTATTCTATAACAATTAGAGAAAAAGAGCATAATCATTTTTCTGCCAAGTTGATTTCTCTACCATGGGGAGATGCTTTATTTACTAGTGCTTAATTGTGGTCCTTAAAAAAGAGCTTGATAATATTTAAAATCCAGATTAGGTTTGTCGTAAGATTTATTCATGCTAGAGCTTGAAATTTCAAATAGCTGTGGCTCTGAAGATGCTTGTACACTTTATAAAAAGTGGTACTATGGCACATAACCCCAAATCTCACCTCTGAACTATTCTTAAACCTAATCATTATTACAACAAGGAAAATAGCTTTAATTTTAAGCAATAGCAATATCACTATAATGTAATATCACTAGAATTAATTTGATGAATTAATGTAAATTGTGCAGTGTATCCATCTGTTGAATATAATGCATATTTAATAGTAATATTCCATTAATAGTACATTTGATTCCACAGCATGTAATCTGGCCATAAACACAGATGTCAATGTGTTGTTTATCACCTGATTTGGGATCAACAATCACACATTCTGCAGCTGTGATCCAGGATCGGTGCGATACCAGTGCAATAAAGTGTCTAGGCACTGGAATGTTAAACATGTGTAACTAATTGTATGCATCTCATTTCATGAACACTAACTGGGCTTCTGAAGTATGATAATTTGTTTGGCACTAATGACATTTAAGTGACTCTAAATTCCAGCCAGATGCTTCTGTACAGGTCTGAAAACAATATGGAGAATACTGACAATACTCTCCAATATTTCAGCTGATCTAGGTGGAGAGAATGAGCGCAGGCCTGTAAGGAGCACTGTCACCTGATATAAGCTAGCAGCTGGAGACGCTTATGCCAGCTCATGCAAAGCAGTGCTCAGGTTATCAACCCTGTGAGACTCAAGACAAATATAGACACTGGTGCAGGCTGAAAGACTCATGACCGGCCCTCATCTCTTCAAGGTTTTACATGCAGCCGATCACAAGCTGTGACTTTAAGAAAGCAAAGCAGGTGTTCACCGCAGTATTTGAAGCCAGTCAAACATAAGAGCAATGATCTGCATATACTCACTTGCTTGTTTTGCTTTATCCATGTATGTTAATATGAGTTCCTCATCCACTGGATTGTCAACTGGCCCAACCATGGGCACCAACTGAGTATGAGAGCTTAGCATCAGAGCTTCTTTGGCTCTCTCTGGAGAAACAAGTGGGGGGACATTTCTGGGCTCCTGGAACCCACTGTCCTCTTCCATTAGCCCTTCCCGTGGGTTCTGGTCATCCGTCTCAGTGGAGGTCTGAGAGGACCAGGCTCCATCCGGAGGGGGTTGGTAAATCACCTCTCTGCGTGCAACACCAGGCATTGCATCTTCTCTTTCTTTAGGCCCCAAAAGATTGTACACTTGCGCATCCGAGGCACTGTCATACCCACTCATTTCTGAAGTCTCTGCTCCCTCCGGTGAGGCTCGACCGGCCTTGCCAGGTGAATTGCTGGGACTACGTCGTTTCTGTTTGCGTTGTCTCTCATGAGCAGCCACGTCTGCATCACTGTCTGTTTCTCCGTAGTAGGCCTCACTGCCCGGCGGCGAAGTCAATCCACTGCGTCCGGTCGGGGACATCAGGGATCCGCGGTGGATGTGGCGTACACTGGACTGGTGAGGTCGGGAGCTGGATGGGGACAGGGCCCTAATGGCAGCACGGTACTCTTTATCAATGCGGGGAGAAGGAGCTCGAGCAACCAGAACCACTGACTGGAAGCCAGCCGGTGCCCTGATAAACATTAAAGAAGGCAAAATAGCACAGGAGTGGTCAGAAACAGTAACTCACAACAGCACTGGCTCGGAGATCTAACTACAGTTAATACAGTCACCTACTTTCAGCTCCCATTTGAGTTTTTGAGAAATTAAAGGATGGTTTACCTCCTAACCCGGATGTGTAGCGTTCCTGGCATGCTGTCGATCAGGTTCATGGCCTGGGCATGTGACAGACTCCCACAGGAATTTTCATTGATGGATACCAGCTCATCTCCCTCACGCAGTCCGGCACGACATGCTTTACTTCGCTTGCGCACCTACAGGATAAATGTTGCAGTTGATAATTGACGCATAGATCAAAAAGTCTTTTAAAATGGCCTTGACTATTTTCCATAGATTAGACACAGACTAAGGCATTGATATCACATTTCAGATCCTTCCCATCTTTAAAAGTAGATCTGCACAGAATCATAATGAGTCACATATGAGTAAACATTAACTCTATATCCATCCTTGCATTCTCCAAACCACTTGTCTTATGTACCGTAAGTGTCTCCTATAGTTCACGTTTAGTCTCTCTAACTCACCTATCCTGCACGTCTTCAGATTGTAAAGGAAACCATAGCACACACTCCAACCAGGTGAGCCAGGGACCATCTCCATCTGAGGCGACAGTGTTACCCATTGAACCAACATAGTTGCATATCCATGAACTCCGTATGAAATATATAAACAAGCTACAGGTAGTCCAAAATGCAGCAACTAGAGTCCTTACCAGATCTAGAAAATATGATCATATTACCCCAATTCTTCAGTCTCTGCACTGGCTACCTATTAAGTTTCCTATCAGTTACAACGTATTATCACTTACCTATAAGGCACTAAATAGTTTTCTACAATGCTACAATCCATCACGCTCCCTAAGGTCACAAAATGCTGGACTTTTGGTAGTTCCTAGGATAGCAAAGTCCACTAAAGGAGGTAGAGCTTTTTCACATTTGACTCCCAAACTCTGGAATATCCTGATAATGTTCGGGGTTCAGACACACTCTCTCTGTTTAAATCTAGATTATAAACACATCTCTTTCTCCAAGCATTCAAATAATGCATCCCTTAATTTTAGTCTTTAAATTCTCATAATTTTGGACTGCAATTATATCTGATCAAAAGTGCATTATTATCATTTAGCTTGGGTTAAACTACTTAATTTTACCTGGTTGGAACAGCAGCTTCGCTAATTATGTCTCAATTTGTTTCTCTGTTTTGCCACTAGGATTTACACAAGCTCCAGTCTGGATCCAGAACACCTGAGAAGAGATGATGCTGACCCTGAATCAACAAACAGAACTACCAAATTTAACTATAAGGGTTATTGCATCATATAATAATTGCTGTTAATAGTGTTCATAGTTGACTACTGTTTGACTATGTCTTTAATTAATCTGTCATATGCTCACGAACTGACAGTCACCACTGATAAGCTACTACTAAATATTGTAGAAACTTCATTTAAAATAAGTTGCTTTGGAATGATTTGTATCATAAAAAGCACTATACAAATAAACTTGAACTGAATTGAATATATTCAAAATATAGCCTCGTTCTTAAACAATTAACACATCTGCTAAAATCAGATGGGATCGGTCAGCAAAAATGTGCAACATTGTTTACAATACTCAAACTGTCAAATAATTTTATCCTAATATTTTCAATACGATAAATTAAAGAAAGAAAAATAAAAACACCCAGTAGGCTGGCAGACAGTTAAAAGATGCTGCCCATGCGCCAGTGTTAGTGTTGTTTATCAACTGGAGCTAGCAATGGCATTGCTCAAACCCCTGTCCTGTCCGTCATCTTACCCAGCACAGGAGGACAGGCTCTGATTTCACTGGTTTTGTTCACACTGACAGGTTCACGCCTTACTGAGGATGCAATAATCAGTCTATAAATACTTACTTTTAAATAGACCGTGAGATGAGTTAATGAAATGTAACATTCTCTGCTTTTTAATACTGTGTAAAAGCTAATGCAGTCACAATACGATTAAAAGGACATTTTATAGTCTGGGTGCTCCTTTGGTCTTTGATTGAGCATTAGAGACTAAAACATGGCACATGGTCAGTGATCTGGAGATTCTAATCCTGTACTTGGTTTTTAGGATACAGCTGTAAATGCAAAGGTTATATCCAGGACCAAGTGGTGAACTGGGATCTGTAAGCTTCCCTGTCACTGAACCACATCTTGATATGGGAGAGTGTCCATTCCATTAGTTTAATCTAATTCACCTTTGATGACAAGCATCTAGCTACCAATAAAAATCAACACTCCTCCTGACAGCCAAGATTAGTGGATGCGTCAAACCAGCCTGATCTTATAACATTAGATAGATAGAAAACAGTCCATAATACTCCATTACCAATGGTTTAGGTATCAGTTTAGGTGTCAGATTAAAGTAAAATACATAACCAGGGCCATTTTTATTTCCCAAAACATTACAAATATCCATGACAACAACATGACCTTGAACCAGAATAAGCAACTTTATCATTAGTTGATGAATGCATTAAATACAGGCATTGTATCCTGTGTATAGAAAACACAGTAGATGATTCCAAATGTTATTAAATATGACCTGAATCCTCAAAGGCTACGGTAAGTCATAAACTACAGTAACACGGTGTGTGTTAGAGAATAAAGAGCATACATCTATAATATAGAACAGGCTCACAATCAACAATTAAACAAGTAATTACAAAATGACAGTAGAAACCAGTATCAAATAATTATATGTAGTATAAAAACACCTTGTTTCCTAATAGTAAGTTAGATATAACATTTTTTGATTAACTTCTCATGAACTACTAGAGCCATAAACAGCAAATACTTTAGTTCCTCTTCGTTTTACATACAAAGTGTAATTCTGCAACCTCGGCTTGTAACTGGTAATCTACTATTGCATTGTTATTACAAAATGTACAATTAATGCACATTAGCTATATAAGACTCAAAGGTTAAGGGGGTTAATGTTCAGTTCAAATGGTTCTTGAAAGGTCACTGCTCTATGAATCATTTGGCTTTTTTGGTGGAGGATCAGTTCCACACCACACTTCAGTGCAGGGGCCTGTGCTTCTGGTGTCCATTACATCTTCAGGCAGCTCTAAACATCTCAAGTTTCTTTAGAACTAAAGAACGGTGGGCTGAAATAACACTAAATGACTTAAAGTTGGGTACAGTACTGTCATTGTTGTGTTTCCCAGCAATCATACCTTGGCCACCTGCAGAGGCTTCTGGTGCTCGATTCCTCCCTGTAGTCTGAAGCCCCATGGTGCTCCTCCGGACAGGGTGATGATAACCTCCTCAGCCACCATGCTGCGTCTGTGCTTGTTTCTTTGATTCTGTTTGTTGGCCTGGGGGCCCTTAGTACATACGGCCCATGTTATTTCAGGGCCCCCTTAGAGAAGCCAACTACTACTGAAACTACGTCCTAGGGTTCCTTCTAGTTGCTCTTGCATGAACACGACTGCACGCGGAACCCCTCCCATACCCTGAGCTGGATGCTGGTGATAGGGGCGCAGCCATAAAGGAAGCTATAATAGAAGGGAAAGAGAAAATATACCCAGCGTCTCGCTGTGCAGTGGAATCTGGTGTTGGATGAAGGTAGAAGCTAGTTTACCACAGCTGTGCTGCCACTCACAACACTGGCTTAAAGGGAGGGGGGTACATTACTGATGTAAAAATAGCCCTTTGCCTCTCTTGCTCAGCGGTCAAGCTTTTTGACAAATTCAGAACAGCAGCAAGTAGATTAAAGTCTGAAATTGAAAGAAATTAGTTATTTTACTTATGTTTACAATCTCTCTAAGAAAAAGTAGCGCATAATATTTAATGCAATCTTTTGAGTAAATGGTGGTCAAGGAATTCGATTGAGGTTTTCCTATGTTTTATATTATAACAATCAGGACCTTCTAATAATGTGGGATGAATCACAGAGCTAGTTTGTTTAACCATTGCGTCTGTAAACATATTGACAACAGACCTGTCCAGTTGGCGTCCAAACTGGGACACTTGGCCAATCAATTTTTCTTTAGGCATGCACGCACATGCCTGACCCGAGTAGGAAATTAAATGAGACTTAGTGACACTTTACATACAGGATTTAGACATTGATCATCAGCAGAAAAAAACCAGATATTTCGGTACTCATCAAAGAATCCTGAAAACAATGTATGTTACATACAAAATACTAACACAGCACAATTGTTAACAACATTGATAAAAATAAGAAATGTTTCTTGAGCACTAAATCAGCATATTATGATGATTTCTGAAGGATAATAACTGAAGAAAATTCACCTTTGGCATCACAGGAATAGGTCACATCTTAAAATATAATAAAATATAAAACAGTTGTTTTAAACTAGTATTAACATTTTTACTGTATATTTGATCAAATAAATTGCGGCATTAGTGAGCATAAAAATGCTGGTAGACAGCTATGATTCTGATCAAATGAGAACTACTCCGAGAACATTGCTTTAATGCAGTTAATAAATAAGACGTTGCTCTGTTTAATGCCCTAAACCAATGAACCCTAAAAAGCTTCAAGCAGGTACAGTAGCCTATGGGGGCGCTTCTAGTGCAAGCTCAATATCGTGCATCCTTGTTTTCTGAAATATCAAAATTCATAAGTCAAGCATGCAACTGCAAAGTCCACGCATTTGCGTTCCTCTTCACTTCAAATGCACGCTGAGCAGGAGAGCAAAGACAGTGATGTTGAAACGTTTTATTGAACACTTCCAAATGCTTCAATAACAACAAATCCATTGTTTAACAACATTCAAACAAACACTTGATAGATTTCAATTCATAGTTTTATTAATTATATGGTCATGCAAAAATCCAGCATCCAATTCAAACCTCATAATATACGCATATGTAGTCCCAACAATGCAAAAAACTAACAAGAATGGAGAAACAGATCAAGCTAAAGCTTTGTTAATCTCTTTCAGTCCATTTCTTTACAAAATTAGCTTTTGATTTTAGCATTGGAAACCATATCTCAGAGCCACACTTCATTTACCTCGAAGATGCAGGTAATATAATACATAATTCAATTCTAATCAACACAGACAGTGAAAATTATTACCAGAAAGTTACACATGCATATCTTCCTCCTTCTGAACTGCATAATATGGTTTGGCTGTGGAAGTTATTTAGTTCAGGAATTATTCACTTCGCATACAAAGGCGTTTGTGTCCATCTAACAGTCATAAGAAATACAAGAACTAATGAACTCCTGCATCTGGAAACAACTCTTAATCATTTACATATATATATTTTTTTTGTTTATGTATGTGTGACTGACTAAGCTGCACTTTTTTTTAAACAAGGACACTCATATCAGACAGGACGCACTATGAGTGACAGAAGTGGCCAGAGACTGGGGCTGAACACACTGCAGCAGGGGCAACAGAGCACAGTATGAAAGTATGCCAGACGGTTTCATCTGTGGACAAGTGAACTCACTAACAAGATGTCTTAGGGTAGGAGTACTCTCTTTCCTCCTTTTTTTTTAATATATAGAGTTGGGTGCAATGTTTTTCCCAACTTTAAAAAGGTAAAACATCACAAGAAATGGCTTAGCACAGAGTAAAAGGGGTTAACATTAAACTTCCACAATTCACACACAGGAATCTACATAATAACACAAGTGTTCAGATGTATGACAGTCACACAGATAAGATTTAAAGGGAGCACAATGTGTACATGTTCCCACACACCCAAAACAACATTTTTGTTTTTTTTTAACTAAGTGAGTTGTGTGTACTGAAAGTCTGTGAGTGTACGTGCATCTGGATGAAGACGAATGGCTAAGCATTCAGTTCATTCCTCATTAATGATCTGCATTAGTATTTACAGGTTATACTGGAAAAAATCGAATAAAACAAGATCAGATGCTACCATAGAATGGACCCCAAAACACCATGGAACTGCATTCATCAAGTCTTTTTCATTCAAATCCATGCCTAGAGATGGTCAGGTGATCTTACAAAACCACAATCAAGTCTTTTAAAGTCACAATGTATGATGATGAGACAACGTAAACAGGATCAGAACAAGTGTACAAACACTCATGGAGAGATAATGTGACAGTTCGGGTCTCCTTCTAGAGCACGGACCCCTAAGGATGGATTTCATAACCTGAAGTTGCAAAGCGGTCCACAAAAAGTGAACAGAACAGCATAGAGTCTCAAGCTTATGTGCAAAACAGTACAGGCCATTTAATTTTTATTGACATGCTTATAGTCTAAAAAATGATATGCACAGCTGCTGGAAGCCTAAAAGGTGAACAGAGTAACTCTGTGAGGGAGAGCAAGGGCTATGAACATGTTGTGTGTAGTGTTTAGCGCCCCCTGGGGACCAAGAGACGTACAACAAACTCGAATCAAAGAAAGTGAGAGTTCTGCAACTTCAGGTTCAGAGAGCCGAGAGGTTATTGGTGCAAACACACAGGAAGGCAAGTAAACCAACCTAAATTGAGTTCAGGCCTCATGTGGAAGTGTGTGTAAAGAAGATTTACGCAAAAACACTACATAGCAACAAGCATTTTGAACCCAAGAAAAAACATTTACATACACAACCACACTTAAACACACACCCCCAACCCCCAGGACACCACACACTGTTTTGTCCTTTATCTTTTATAAATATCTATTTATGCACAACTATATTAAATTGTGTCCTGCTTTAAAACAATTGTTTTCAAAACACAAAATACTTTCAAATACAGCATCATTCAGAAGATAAAAACCGAGAGATCCACCAAAACACGACAGAAAGCCAGAAGAAAAAAAAAAAAATCTTCCCCAACCCCATTCCTAAATTTTTAAAGAAAATAAAAGCAATATTAAAACATCCTCTTCTCAAAGTCTAGAGTCTACACTTTGGTGCTTCAACGTCTGATACATTTTTTGGTTCCCTCCGATATGCATGCCATCACATTCTTTGCGTAAAAAAGAAAAACAAAACAATTTTTTCTTTAGAGATGCACGATATTATCGGACCAAAATCAGAATTGGCCAATGATGGATTCAAATGTAAATACTGGCATCAGCCCAATATGAAAAATTATGCCGATATGTCTTGCCGATAAGAGGAATACATGAACTCACATGTGCTCAGGGTGTGTTAGCGATTAGATCACGTCAGCAGTGTGGCTCATTCTTGAAACAGAGTTTTAACTGAATGATGATTAGATTCACTGTTTTGGTATAAAATATATGATAGCATAAACAGCAATAGCACATGCAGCGCCAGCAGGGACAGGTCCCCCGGGTCCTAATGCTTATATGGTAAGGACTTTTAATTCTGTAGGGGGCACTGTTGACCTACTTCTAATAAAATTAAAACAAAATGCACAAATAATATTTAGACTGTTTCTAAATAATGCAGTAATTGATGCCATAAAATCATCGGTATGTTTTAATTAAAGGTCAGAAGCTATTGCTTACATCAAAAAAAGAGAAAAAGAAAAAAAAAAATTCACACACAACAATTTTGTATTTACTGATTTCTTCATTAATGTGTAATATGATAGATTTTTTTTAAACAAATAATGAGCTCTAAAAGATTTTCCAAATTTTCACAACTTTTGCTTCAGAACATCAACAAATGTTAAATCCTAAAATAAAATGCTACGGTTACCACTGCATCTTTCTGAAAAAGAAAAAAAAAAAATGCAGTGATTGATATATAGTTTATTTATAGTTATTTTCAAATCTTCAATGTACTTTCATTATAAAACAACTTTATTTTTGTTTATTTAATTCTAACAAATAAGTTCTTGTTAAAAACTAACCAAAATTTAAAAGAATTATAAATCAGTATAGGTATCGGCCAAAATGAGTTGAAAATATCGGCATATCGGATATCGGCAAAATTCAATACCGTGCATCCCTAGTTTTCCTAAATGTAATAAACTCACATAATTTACCCTTTAAATGGCGTGCGCTTACATATCTGATTCTAACTTCCATCTCTACTGGCTGTTAATTACACAAGTGAAGATCTCAGTATTTTACAATATATTACTAATGCTTTAAAACAACCATTTCCGAATGTTGGGCAGCAGACATTATGGGATTATGGGTAAAGACAATACAGCACCCCGTGTGGGCATTAGAAGCATGCAGCATCCAGAAGGCAGGGCTGCTGCCGTGGCCGCCCGCCCCACATCTAGCTAGAGTTGGACTGAAGTGGTTGCCACTTTTAAATATATTTCTTTGTTGTGTAAATTTTTTTCCCTCACGTTTTCAAAACTTCAAGAGGTTCTCTTCTGGCCGGGCTCCAGGCGGCAAGACGTGCACGGAGAAGAAATGCTCCAATCAGCTTTAGTATTCAGGCATGCTAATGGAGAGAATAGAAAAAATACTAAATAACGTTTCACTTGTTTTGTTGGTACTAAGGTGTTTGTGAATCAGTACCTTTGCCCTCTGTGATTCACTGTAGAGGTGCGGCAGGCGCTCCAGAGCAGTGGAAGTGGATGTTGAGCCACTTGGCATCTCTGCGGTGCCACACACGCGTCTCCTCTGACTGGCTGCTGCGTGGCCGGCCCTGGCTGTCCATGTACTGTGTCAGTCGGATATAAGCAATGCAAGCGGCGTCCTCTCCAATCAGGTGCACGTGAGGGTTCAGGATGGTTGTATGCACAGGCTTACTGTTCTTACTCAGCACTGGAGTCAAACACAGGCAGTAGATAAAGACATATTCTGTTACATAAGCCTAACAGGTTAGCTTTAATACCCTCTAACACGGGGATGTCAAAACCCGTTCCTTGAGGGCCACTATGCTGCAGAGTTTAGCTTCAACCCTAAATAAACACACCTGAACCAGTTAATCAAGGCCTTCAAATTGCCTAGAAACCACAAGGCAAGCTGGCTGAAGTTAAACTCTGCAGGACACTGGCCCTGCAGAAAGCATGTTATTAAGCATGAAAGAGTGTTATTAATAGGTACCGCAAATGTACATTAAAGATCATGGGGCTTACAATTCTCAAAGTAGAACTTATGGAAGTCCATTCCCTCAACCAGGTTTCCAAGTGCCTCGGGCTCAAAAGAGGTCAGACCAGGGTCACAGATCCTCCTGGAACAGTAAAGGTTACCGAGATGACAATGCAAACTACTATTCGGTTTTTGACTCAATACCACCCCCCCCCCCACCCAAAACATCTAGAATGTTTAAATGTACACATTTCAAAATGGGAAATATGGAAATTGACATCATCTTACCAAAACAGCATAAATTTGCGCATTATTACAAAAGTTTCCACAGAAAATGTCGACAACTAATTTGTTGGTAAAGTATTTCCTAAAATGTTTCATGCATGTTATAAGCAAACATGCTTGTGCTACATAATATACAATACCCATTAAACATGCTGATAAAACACTTGATGATTACCAGCAAAGTTATTCCATCATCATAAATTAAGGCGTTTTATTATGAATTTTATTTGCTGTATGTGCTATATTAACGCTAACAGATTTCGTTATCTTTTATTTGTGTACTTTTTCAAAGGCTTGGTAGAAAACTAGAAATTTAAGAAATCATCACTTATGCACTTCAGAAACCATGATTTTAGTTCAATTTATAAGTACTTCATAATCTACCAACAAAAAGGATGAAAATCCATAAAATGCACTGTGCAAACAAATCTGTATAATCAGTGGTATGGTAGAAGAAAACGGCACATTTAAACAGTACTTACGTGTAAGCTTCAAAATCTCCGTTGTTGATGGCCTCAATCAGCTGCTCTGTGATTTTAATGATCTCCTGCTTTCGTGCTGATGTTCGGAGAAATAGAAGGAACAATCAAGTTTTATCCACAACCATTATTTTAAAACTACAAACTAATTTTTTGTTCCTAACTATCTGCTCTTGAAATCTCACATACAGCTCAGCATACTATTAGTTGTGAATGGGGTGCTGTCTTTCAAGATGAGCACTATTTTCCTACGGACCTTGATTTTAGCATAAGCAGGGGTCTTGAATGAGTTATATGCAATGGTTATTAAATGCTTCTGATTTCAAGCAGTTCAGTAAACAAGTCAACTGTAAAGTACAAACATGTAACACATGATACACTCATAATCCCTTCGGATTGACATGTTTCACTTGAGGACTGTTATAGGTTGGTGAACTGCTGGGACATTGGTAAAGCCAGAGGGAATGTCTTCCATTTAGAGAGAAAGAGAAAAAAACCTTATTGCATTTGTCACTAAATCAGCAGTCTAAGACTTACACTGCTGCCTGTGCACGCTGCTGCCCCCTGGTGTTGTGGAGGCTGAAGCAGGTACAGCAGGCTCTAAATCAGGACAGGAGCTTTGACCTGAACTGCTCCAAGCAACATTCTTAAGATCATGTGGTGGATCGGCTGCAAGACAATGGCACAAATAAACAAAGCTGCAACTAAGCACACAGAGATCCAAGGCCACAGCAACTCAAAGGTATGACAAACAAAATGAGTGCTACATAGACACACACGCTGCTTTCAGAACAGTATACTACCTTCCTTACTACGTTTTCAGTATAGTATTGTATGTATATGATGCGCAATATGCACATTTTCTCTATGCATGAAATATCTGGATAACTTAAATGCTTTACTTATACATTTAGATTGTATTTACGGTTTTCTATTTTTCACATTAACAATAGTTTAAAAATAACTATATAGTGCACAATATTCAGTTAGTAAGTAGTAAGCTAGTGTTCTGTTCCGAACAATAAAGTCACTAATTCATACTTCCAGATCAGTGGTTCTTAACCAGGGGACTGGGGCCCACTAAGGGACGGGGTTGAGTGTTTCTTTGTAAATGCTAAAAAATAAACGCATAAAATCAAGATGTAAACCATACTATAATGGGATATTGTGCTGGACAACGTTTTGAGTAAAAATGGCTGAGAACCACTGACCAAGATTATAATATATGCTAAACAGACCATCAATCTAATGCAAATGATGCTTAAACCACTGCACTGCCATTTACTGCATGGCACACAGAAAACACTGAAGCTGGTAGTGTTTGTTTGAACAGTCCAGCAGATGGTGGCAGATCTCGTGTTTTTCCTTTTTAACTGAAACCTGCAGCAGTCTGGTTCAATGGTTTGAGCAGTCGCTGAACCCAACATGCACCCAAGACAGACAGAGATGCAAAGACGATACAACAGAAGCATGAGCAGTAGGAATTAATGAAGAACACGAGAGGAGTAATGGCCACACAGATCTATGCACAGTATGTGCATGTGTTGAGAGATGTCTGTCATGTACAGTCCCAGCACGGGCCCTCTGCTCATCTGTCACACTCAAAGTATTCAGTGTCACACAGATAAATAAATGAAAAGGTCATTCTAACTGAGAAGGTCAGTGCAATTCTTTCCATGTCAGTGGTGAGGATGTACACGAGTACAGGGGGAAATAGTAGACTGTGAGAGACTCAAAATTAGGTGACAGTGTCTGTCCTTGATTGTGCTAATTGTGCAATGCTGATTACAGCAGATGATGCGACATGCATTTTTATTTAAGTACTACAATGACTTAGGCAAGCCGGAAAAATGTATTTTCCATATTATTGTCTTGAAGGGGCCATATCACAAGGAATCCAAATTTTCTTGATTTTTAATTCGTATTATACTACAAAAACATACTGTAATGTAAATTTAAACTCCTATTTTCTACTCTGTACAAATAGAAAATTTCCTAAAACGACTCAATCCAAACACTTGCATCCTTCCTGTCTCACACAGACACAGATTAATACTTTAAATACAGTATTCAGTACACTCATATAATATCAGTTTATGCATCAAATTTGAGCAACAAAACTACTGCCCATGTCCGAGTGGACAATTCATAATGGCAGAGCACCAAAAATGGTTTAATTCAAGGGTCAGAACTGAACTGAACTAATGTTTTTGTGTAAACAAAATGAATAAAACCAATAATACATTAATAATACAAATAAAATGTATCATATTACCCCTGTCATAATGACACCAAACAATAAAATTAGGATATTTAACAATGTAGAAGACCAGTGAGTCAACCTCAGCCAGAATTATTTTGTAGCACATTAAGTAATGATAAGGTTAGAAAGGTGAGATACTCCAAGTCAGCAGTGGGAACAGTGGGACAGAGAATGTGTGAGGTAGAGATCAGATAAGTCCAAGAGGGAGTTGTAGAAACAGCTGATAAGGTCACTGCTGTAGCAGTTGACTTACTGGGCGCTGGGCAGGGGGGAGAGGCCTCGGGCTGAGGAGCTGGCTCCTCGGAGGCACTGCACTGGCTCACCACTGCACTGTCAGTCTCAATGCTAGCCCCACCCACCGATACTGACACAAACAGTTAGGGGGGAAAATGTGACATTTGTTGTGGTAAGTTATACCACAAGTCTTTTTCCAGCTTGGCTCTGGTGTTATATTTATATATGAAATGATGACAATTTGCATGATAATCGTCCAAAAATAACACCAGCAGACACAAAAGAGTACACAAAACACATGCTAAAACAGAATGTGCATGCAACATAAGAGCAAAAAGCAATTACTATAAATGGTAAAATTATGTGAATTGTTTTTGTTTTATTCAAAATAAGCAATATTTTCTAAACCCTTAAGTCTCCATTACCTCTATACAAGGACATGTTATACAACTGTTTGTATTTACACAGAGTTTTAGAAAAAGCTGAAAGACTTCTCTGTCTGGGACATACAGTATTTTCACCCTGGTATAGAATGTGAGCTATTTGGGCCTTTCTGCTGTGACACAAGTGAATGCTTTCTGAGGTTTATCCCTCAGAGACCCACTGTTGGATGAACTGGAACAGTTATTTAAAACAATTAAATACTTCATAAATAAATAAATATTAGATACAACTAGGTAAAACAGGTACATTTTGTAACCCGATTATGAAAACTGTCTAACATTTTTTTTTAATGCAGTCTGTGTTTTAAACAGTTTGATATAAATATACACACAACTATTAAAAAGTTTGGGCTTGGTAAGATTTTTTTTTTTTTTAAAGAAGTCTTTCCTACTTCGCAAGGCTGCATTTAATTGATCAATAAAACGAAAAGAGCAATATAGTGAAATATCATTACAATTTAAAATAACAGCTTTCTATTCATTTTTTTTAATCTATTTTGAACCTTTTTATATATGCCTATAATGGAGGAATGTTCAGAAGCCTTCAGTGTCACGTGATCCTTCAGAAATCATTCTAATAGGCATTTCTTATTATGAATGTTGAAAACAGTTGTGATGAGTAATTTTTTTGTGGAAAATGTTCAAAGGGGCGTTTACTTTAAACATAAATATTTAATAACATTATAAAACTCTTTACTGTCACTTTTAAATCAAATTAACGCATCCTTGCTGATAAAATGATTAATTTCTTTAAAAACTCGGGTCTCTGAGGGTTCAGTCCCAGTATATTGCCTGACCATCAAACTTATTAGTGTAAAGTAAAGATTGATCCTAAAGCTCTAGTGAGCCATTAAACCTCTGCTTGTGTTTCCCAGATTAAATAGAAGTGATTTAAGTAAGGTAACATTTTATTATCTAATAGCCCTCAAAAGATAATTGAAGAGCTCAGACTAGCTTAGAATTTAACGAAAAGACCAATCTGACAATGAATGGTGCCAAGGATGTTGAACTGTTGTGTATTATTGCTGTGCTGTAATGAATTACCACGCGACTCTGTTAGAAAACATACTGTGATGTGATACAGAGGCTCTGTCAAAAGCAGTGTTTGCTGCCTGTAAAGGTCAGTGCAGTAAAACTAATTCTGTACATTCATCATACGAACACAAAACTTTGTGATTCATCAGTGTCATGGTAACTCTGGCATCCACAGCATATCAAGATCAGTCAGTCTGACGCTGTTTTGGTGTCTTATACTGTACTATAACTGCTGCTGTAGTGACCAGCAGTGTATCTACAGCTGATGAGCTGGAGGTCAATGCACACGCAAAGCAATTATCATTCCATGAAGGTCCTCTCACCGCACAGGAATAAATCTCACTGTCAATCATTCACTTGCCTGTATCTGTAATCTATTTATTCCCTCTGGCCCTCATTACCACTATTTCTCTTTAAGTGTTGGGAAAGTGTACAACCCTTGACCCCATTTATACCTGGTAATAAATTCTGTCCAAAGCATTTCATAATCCTTTTACTGAAATCACATTCAGAGGTAGTCACCCCCCCCCCCACACACTTTTATTTACGTGAATAAAAGCTAAATTAAATCTGTTCATCATATACAGTGATCGTGTCTCTTCAGAAGACTTGGATTAAAATGCTATGTTAGTTAGATGCATGGATTTCATTTTTCCATCTTTATGAACTTTATAAAACCTCAATGGGCTTTCAATAGAGGGTCAGAAATCTGTCAGGTTTCATTAAAAGTACATTCATTTGTGTTACTGAGAAGAAAACAACATGAGGGTGAGTAAATGGAACACACTCGTGGCAGTTCGTAACTTTCATATTTTGGTGAATTGGTGGCAAATTCAGATAAAATTAATACGATCTCATTCATACATTTTGTACAATCTGCTTAAGCCCTTAATGTTTAGGTTTAAGGATGAACCTTCATGCTTGCCTTTTTTTTAATTATGTTACCATACAAATCATAATGTATGTTTTGATACAAAATTACCAACATTGTAAAATAGGTACATTTTACTCATGAGATGGGGTTCGTAAATTATGACGATTTTCATTTTTGGGTGAACTACCCCTTTAAGTACTTTTGAAAAAGTGTGAGGATGTTTTCCACAATAATCCCATGAACAAACCGAAGCGAAGTCAAATCAAAATTTAGTTTGACCATTTTTATCTTTGTACCAGCACCAATTCTCTTAGCTACAGAGGTTCATATAGTTTTGAACAGCTTGCCAGCAGGTTGTTCAAAGCATCTTGAAGTTGTCAAAGTTTTATGGACTTAGACAAGTGATGGGCAAACTAGATCCTGGAGGGGTGATATCTTGCAGTGTTTAGAGCTTGATTAGCTGGTTCAGGTGTGTTGAATTAGGGTTGGTCTGAACTCTGCAGGACAGTGGCCCTCCAGGGCCAAGTTTGTGGATGCAGAGCTCATATCAATGTTTCAATGACACCATCTGATATCGGACTACTTGGTCAAACAATGATCTTAGTGGATAATTACAATTTGCAAAAGGAATGTTTGGAAATCTAAAACTGATATTACCTACTGACACTTAGGCAAAATATACAAATAGTCTTGAAAGCAACGTTTTGGTGAAGAATCTAAGACTTTTGCACAGAACTATAGTAACCACAACATCAAAGACCCTGATCCTGCCCACTAAATTTGTTGTTACAGGACAGATCTAAACATCAGGTGTAAAAAGGGCCTTTAAAACAATTTCTAATGGCCTTTTTAATTGATACACCAATAGACACACATTCCATTCTGTAGATCCCAGAGAACAAGAGAAAGACATGCAGAATACATGAGGAGCTGATAGTGTACCTTTCCTACCTTTCATGTCCTCCTCTTCTGTGGTGTTACAGCTCTCTGTAGACCCCTGTGACGAGAGAAAGAGACAATGTGCAAGATGGAGGGTTGATCGCAGTATGAAAGGAAAACGTATAGAAATATATAGAACAATATAATGTGCACACACTGTAAATCAGCAAATACACACATATAAAGAACCACCCGCAAGCACAGATATACCCCAGCACACCCTCACACACAAACTGAGCTCTCACAGGAACACACCAAGCCCTGCACAAACCAGCCAACCCAGCATGAGGGCAAGCCCCTTTCATTTGAGTTATATTTGTGAAGGTTTGGGAAAGTAGCTCAAATGACTGGTGCTCAGTATAGAGTTAAAAGAGGTGGCTTACCTTGATGCCATCAGCTGGATTGTGCACGACAGTGGTCTGTGGTTCCTGGGGGGAGGCAGGAGAGAGTTTACCATGCACGACTGAGGAAAGAGGGTGCAGGGACCCCAACTCCACAACTAGCATGATGAGACTGTACTACTGTCATGATTGTCATGAATGTACATCAAACACTGACATTGGGGAATTCTGCATTTGAGTTACTTCGGTTAATATGTATACAGTGGCCCAAAATGTACAAAAAGTGATATTTGCCATTATCTGCTTGCATGTTTTTGTGTTAAACAAACAAATAAACGAGCTTGCGTTGTATTCTTTTAACTGTTTGCTTACCAGAAATAACAGTAACAAGCTAATCAAATAATAAAAATAATAAACAATAATCAATTAATATGAATAAGCAATGAATAAATAAACACGTCTGTGCTGTTTTTCTTAAAATAAAATGCCACTTGGCTTGGTGTTTTGTTATAATGAACATGATCAAGTAATGTCTGGCAATCAATCAATCAGAAAATGTGTGGTGTCCAGATATAGTGATTAATAAAATAATAATAATAATTATTATTATTACACTTGTTTGTTTGTTATGTGGTTTTATTTATAATATATTTATAAATGTGTGCTATATTTTGTGCTATATTTCTTTAAAATAAATACTATTTGGTCTGTTGTTTGATAAATAGTAATATCAATAACAATCCAATATCCAAATTAAAAATGTATTTATTAATGTAAATGAATGAATGAATAATCAATCAATAAATAATAAAGTTTGCCTATATTTAAAAAATAAATTCTACACGCAGTGGTATTCATATATGTTAGGTGTTAAAGGGTTAGTTCACTCAGATAGCAAAATTATGTAATTAATAACTTACCCTCATGTTGTTTCAAACCCGTAAGACCTCCGTTTATCTTTGGAACACAGTTTAAGATATTTTAGATTTAGTCCGAGAGCTCTCAGTCCCTCCATTGAAGCTGTGTGTACGGTATACTGTCCATGTCCAGAAAGGTGAGAAAAACATCTTCAAAGTAGTCCATGTGACATCAGAGGGTCTGTTGGAATTTTTTGAAGCATCAAAAATAAATTTTGGTCCAAAAATAGCAAAAACAACGACTTCTTTCAGCATTGTCTTCTCTTCTGTGTCTGTTGTGAGAGAGAGTTAAAAACAAAGCAGTCTGGATATCCGGTTCGCAAACTAATCATTCAGTTCACCAAATCGAACTGAATCGTTTTAAACGGTTCGCATCTCTAATACACATTAATCCACAAATGACTTAAGCTGTTAACTTTTTTAATGTGGCTGATACTTCCCTCCGAGTTAAAACAAACCAATATCCCGGAGTTATCCCTGCTGTGAAGAGAGAACTGAAGATGAACACCGAGCCGAGCCAGATAACGAACAAAACATTGACTCATTCAAGGGTCAAGAACCATTTCTGTCAGACGCGTCCGTTCGTGAACCTTGGAGCTGATGATACTACGCATGTGTGATTCAGTGTGAAGCAGACCGACACACAGAGCGTCTGAACTGAACTGATTCTTTCGGTGATTGATTCTGAAATTATTCTGTGCTAGTGTTATGAGCGCGGGTAAACCGAAGGCTTGAATCAAGGGCAATCATCGCAAATGACGCCATTACGTCGAGCGCAAAAGAACCGGTGAACTGTTTTGTTCAACCGGTTTATTGAATCGAACTGTCTGAAAGAACCACTGGTGATCTGAAAACTGATGCAACCAGTTCTTGATTCGTGAACGAGTCAGTCTATTGTTTCGTTATCTGGCTCGGCTCGGTGTTCATCTTCAGTTCTCTCTTCACAACAGTTCAGTCAGTGTACTGTTTCAGTACATGAATTACTCCGGGATATTGGTTTGTTTGAACTCAGAGGGAGTATAAGCCACATTAAAAAAGTTAACAGCTTAAGTCATTTGTGGATTAATGTGTATTAGAGATGCGAACCATTTAAAATGATTCAGTTAGATTTGGTGAACTGAATGATTCATTCGCGAACCGGATATCCAGACTGCTTTGTTTTGAACTCTCTCTCACACAGACACGGAAGAGAAGACAATGCTGAATAAAGTCGTCGTTTTTGCTATTTTTGGACCAAAATGTATTTTTGATGCTTCAAAAAATTCCAACGGACCCTCTGATGTCACATGGACTACTTTGATGATGTTTTTCTTACCTTTCTGGACATGGACAGTATACCGTACACACAGCTTCAATGGAGGGACTGAGAGCTCTCGGACTAAATATAAAATATCTTAAACTGTGTTCCAAAGATAAACTGAGGTTTTACGGGTTTGAAACAACATGAGGGTTATTAATTACATAATTTTGATATCTGGGTGAACTAACCCTTTAAGTGTCTAAATACTTTTGAGACCACTGTACTCAACTACAATTTTTGTAAAGAAGGACATTATACAATTGAAGGTCAGTGGATATGCAAGCAAGGACTGGGTACAGTTAACCACAGAAACACAGTGGAAGAAACAGTAGTTATTAAGCTTGACGAGACTCTCTCCAAGACCAACCCCAGTCACCAACAGCACACAGACATAACAGGAATGATTAACACTGCACAAACAGTTAGCTTTCAATGCCACAGTATGTTATTTCTCCTGAAAAACAAAGCATTGATCCCACCTTTGCACATACACACCCCACATATAAACAAACAGTCTTGCGCATTAGATTCTACTTTATTTCCACCACCACTAACACAACACCCTCTAATAAGCAACCTGTCAACGCAGACTTGAAGATGCAGTCCCTACATGCTGAAAGGCAATTACAAATTCATTCCCTCTGATGCATTTCAGACAAAACCCCTCATCGTCTGTCAGCCCGAGCGGCTTCAAGGTCTGGGGGGTGAGCAAGAAGTGCACACTGGTCAAACACAGTGTAGCATGAGGACAGGGACACTGTAGTGCCCAAAAGTCTGAAAGAAACTGACTTAAGCTTTGTGGTCCAGCGTCACATATATCAATTAAATATTTGGTATTTAAATAGTTTTTATTCAGTTTTATACTGATGATATATAATTATCTCAGACTTTTAGATGTCTCATGTCCTGTGAAGGCTATAAACTTGGCCGTACCAGTAAGAGCCATTCGTCAGTCAAAGTAGCAATTAACCATAATGCAAAGTTAGGGATTGCATCTTCAGAACAAACAGAACAGCATTGTTTCCCGACATAAAATGATCCTGTTTTACCCTTGGACACTCGATTGAGATTAAGAGAAGGTGCAACTAGGGTTTATTTACATTTCACTAGCCTAAAAAGGTGTTATCTCACTTTAATATGAGGAGAGCAAGTACAGGGTTTGTCTGTTAAACTGTCAAACTTCTCCTGCGAGTTTGTTTGGGTAAAATAGGAAGCCAGAGAGAAATCCACAGGCACAAACCAGATGTTTTAGTTCAGCTCATCAAAAACCATGAGCAACGTCACACATCTTCATCTGAGTGGATTGAGCGATGGGTGGTGGAAGTCAAAACAACAGGTATGGGACGAACTGATAAAGCCTTTTACTAAACATAGACTTAAGGACTAAGAAAAGGAAAGACTATGAGTGAAGGAAATAAAAAGTTAAGATGAGGTACCATTGGTGCAGTGGATGATATGCTGCTGTCTTTGGTGCTGCTGCTTACTACACTGTTTTTGCTGTTGTTTGTCTGTGGCTGGGGCAAAAAAATAAAAAACAAAAACAAAACAATGACAACACAAAATGACTTTTGTTCAGTGCCATTCAAGAACCGACAGCCTCAGCTCATACTTGACGCCTCGAGCCACAGTACAGCACGTAAGAGGACCTGTATGGGTAAATCTGCTTAGAAGTAAGAGAAGTAACACTCTTGAGCACCTTTAATATTACACTTTGATGAAAAATGCAGTTTTAGCTGTACTTGACTTAATGAGAGACGCTCCACTGTGGTCTTGTTTTTATGAGAGATTATATGCAGATTATACGGAATTAAAGATTAAAACTACTGATGGCAGATAATAGTACAAAATGAAAGCAATTCTCATGCATCTGTAAATCACATTACAGTTCTTGACAAAAACATGGATGCTGTACAAAAGCCAGTAAACTTCCTTTACAGGATTATGTCCTTTATTGCTATACTATAAAATTGGCCAGTGGACTTGTAATGGTTCAATAAAATATTATCTTTAATTTTTTTTTTTTTTATAATAATAATAATAATAATAATAATAATAAAGTAATTTCACTAAATGTGTATGTAAGCATCTTTCAAACATCTATGTGGAGAGAATTTGTAACAGTGTAGATAAATGTGTAAATATATCTATATATATTAGAATATATCCATGAAGATGGATACAACAGCTCCTCCAGTGCCAAAAAATAAAATAAAAAACAGAATCAAATCAGAATCAAAGAAATGTTTCAAGGCTACAGATAAAGTGTTTGGTATTTACATTTTTTTTAAAATATATTCTTTTGTTGGCAATGTTACTGTCATGGAGCCACAAGACCCCGATAGTCCACTGGTGCATGCAGTGAAAAGCTTCGGCGAGAAGAGTTTACGCTCAGACCTCTGACTCTGTGAATCAATGCAGGGTACAGCTCATGATTAAAAAAAGAACAAAGTCTGACTATAGGAAAGAAAGAAAAGAGGCAACGGTAAAACAAGAGACGATTCTTGAGAAGAAGGTTCAAGAATCCTTACAGAAAGATTCAACAGGTTAGCAAACACTGATCAAACAGCCTGAAGCCAAACAGCAGCCAAGAGCAGTAAAAGAGCCATAAAGAAAAGGAAACTGCTTTATTTATGCATTCAGACTTCATTGGATGACCTACAAACTAGCTGCCACTTTATCACCCCATTTCTGAAAAAATATGTCTATTTTCTATCGATTTAAAACATTTAGATGTTAACAAAGAATTTTAAATATTAATATAAAACAATTTTTATTTAATATATATAATATATATGATATAAGCTTTAAAAAAATCTATAATTTATATAAGATTTTAACGATGATCAATTATTGTATCCAAGAGTCTAACTGGAATCACTAACTGGACTTGGTGACCTTTAAGTTTATTATTTGTTTTCAAGACCACAAATAGTTAATTGGTTATTGGATGCTTGATTATACGGACCATGAATGCCGAGAGGGGAGTAAAACTGAGGTCAGGGTGTGCTTATGTCCAGAACTGATGGAGAAACTCAAGACATGACAAATGGCAATTTATGCACAAACGTCTCAATGATGTTTGTTAGATAATAAAAATGTAGAACTGAGCTTCTCCTGTGATGACACTAAAACAGAACCATGCCATGTCCAACTCACAGACATCAACTGCTGCTGCTCTAATTTACTTTGTGGCCTAATTCAAATTAATTAAACATAATTATAATTAAATTAAACCATCACAATAAAAAATAAGATATATATATATAATTATATATATTTTTTTTATCGCAACAAGGGGCTTATCACTTGTTAGGACAAACCTGATGTCACAGTCACTGCAGCTATTACCATGGCAACAGAAATCGCCTGACGCACTATGGACTGTGGGAAAAAAAGGGGAGTTCCAGAAGAGAAAGGCTTGTTTGTCTGTGTCTTTAGACAGTCTCTTCCAATTCCCATTTAAATTCTCTCTTTCCTGTCGAAGAGCACCAAGTAAGAGTCCTTTGTCCACTCTGCGCAAACTTCATCCCTAGTTAAAATTGGATACAGTGGCTACATGCTACCGATTCTAAAAGGCCCATGAAACTGAAGCGAGTCGAGCTGGAGGAAGCTCACAGGATGTAGACTTGCAGAAGACAGACCAAACTTAGGTCAAGGAGAAACCCTGGTCTGGCAAACCAAGAAAGCACTGATGCAATGGTCATGAGGAATGAGTTTCAATATAAATGTATGTAATAAAACAGAGTTGAATGGGTGAACATGACTCTGTTAATGTTTGATGATCCTATGATGAGACAAAAAACACAAATAAAAGACCCAAACAAACTCTCGAGCATCTCAACCAAGAAAAAAAAAAAAAGAGCCAGAGAGTGAGACATTTTTGAGCGAGAGTCAGAAAAAGGGGAGAGACACGGAACAGATCTCACCATCAAATAAACACTGGAGCTCGACTTCCTTTTCTGAACAGGGTGAAACAGAGGAGGGCAAAAGAGGGAAGCATAGAAACAGGCCAGTGAACACAGAAAAAAATTAAAGCTTCTAGTTAGATCCCACAGAGAGAAGAAAAACAACCACAAGAAGTTGCAAAGCCATGTGTGATGTGACAGAGGTGTTTAGTGGCAACAGTTGAAAATGTTAAACTGATGAAATCTGAAATTATTAATATTAATAAGGCTTCTTTCATTTGAAGTATTTGCTTCTCGGTAGCTTGGTGTAAGGCCGACGATTCACTGCATGCACAGAGACGGCACAGGGCTGAGTAAGTCTCTCTGCTTCAACAGATTTTGCCATGACTCAGGACTAACAAATGTGCAAATACCATGAATAGTCTAAATATGCTGCATGGTTTTTGCTTAGGCCTCCTTGGGGGGATATTATTCAAGATCACCTTGAAGTATATCAGCCTAAAAAAACGTAAGCAGCTAATCATTTTAAATTAGAAACAGTGAGTGTTTAATCATTTTGGTTTAAAAATTGGAGTAGAATTCTGCATTTCTTTGTTACAAAACATAATATTTTATGATTCCAAAGCTGATACAAAAACTTGAGTAATGAGAACAATTTTTTTAATGTGTGTGGGGCTTACCTTCACACCATCAGACTTCTTGTTCAGTAAACTTTTACATGCTGAAAGATGAGAGGAGAGAAAACAGAAACAAAAAAACAAAAACAAAAAACATTAGAAATGCTCAAACATTTGATGAACTGAATAGTTACTGAAAAGGAATGTCGCTCATTTAGTGTAATGGTATTGCTAACTAAAAATATGTATAATTGTTTTAAATAGCTGAAATAAAATGAAATGTTTCCTAGGCATTAACTGAAATAAACTACATAAATTAAATTTCCATCTTCAATCTATCGATTTAAATTAAACAAAACTAAGAAAAAATGATGAAAACACAAAACGAAATTACTAAAACTTAAACGAAAAAATAATCCAAAATATGAATAAATACTATAATAGTATACAAATAATAGTAAAATAACACTGGTTGAAACGAGTCACAGGACCAGAATAACCATCCATAGGGCAGTGAAATGCAGCATAAGCAAAGGCCAGAGCACCATGACCTGACAAGAAGATTGTCTCCACAAAGAAATGTGAAAGATCAGACTGATATGAAACTTTCATTTTATGAACACATCTCATTCTGTGTTCTCATAAACAGAAACATGGTTTTTGAAAAACGAAGGTGATCTAATGAGACCCAATGCCAACACATATGCACAAACAAAAAAACATACAAGGACACAAGCAGACGTTTTAAGCATCATCCCTAAATTCTCTTACCTTTTAAAGTAGAGAGAGGTAGGAAAGAATGCAAAGGGAAAAAGTAAGATAAATCAATCAACAGATTATTAAAACAGATTAAAAGAAAAATAGCAGTGGCAAACAAAAGAATCAAGCGAATCAAAGTAAAACTAGAGGATTTTCTGTTCATGCTGGGTCCATGCTGTGCAGAGGCATCTCCTGTTTGGCCTGCTGTCATCACTGAAGGCATTTCTCCTGCATAAGACTCCATGCAGATCTGACAAACCAATGCCAATGTCTGTTTCAATTCACTCTAGCACATTAGAGCTGAACTGCTGATTCATTAGAGGACTGAGTGGGTGGACGATAAGTCCTTTTTTCTGACCTGTTTAACTGTTAATTAAACTGGTCTTGTAATTACAATTGTATAATGGGGTCAACTGAGTTTGTGTGCTGCACTTGTTGATAGCACGGAATGGATCAAAAACTACTTAGCATGAGTTAAAGAGATCAGTGGTGGACTGATAAGAGGTTTTTTTAGATAGTCAATGCAATTTCCAATAGAATGCTTGGTGGCTCATGGACAAAGTACTGTTCAAAAGTTTGTGGTAAGTAAGATTACTTTTTTTTTTTTTAGCAAGAGTGCATTGAATTGATCAAAAACGACAATAGATCCTTTTACACTGCTAAATACTTCTATTTCAAATAACAGTTGTTTCTCAGCATACTAGAATGATTTTGAAGCAATGACTGCTGAAAGTACAGCTTTGCCATTTCAGGAATAAATTACGTTTAAAAATTTTAACATAGAAAGTTAATGGTAAATGGTAATAATATTTAACTAAAATTTTGTTTAACTGTATTTTTGAACAAAGAAATGCAGTCTTGGTGAACACAAGAGACTTCTTAAAATCTTACGATGACATGACATTCACAAATTTGCTAAAATTAAAGGAACTCATAAGTGGTAATACTCTTTGGACGATGCTCTCAAAATAACCAGATAGCAGTTAATTTAAATGGCCTGGCTGATATTACAGTCTATCACATCGTCAACAACTGCCTCTGATTATTAAATCATATGTACTTCTGAGGCTTAAATAAACCGTTGCAACTATTAAGTATCAGTGTTGTAAAGCAACAGAAGCACTTGGCAGAGCATTCACAAGACGAATAAGATGCATGAGAAAAGAGGCAAAAAAACTAAGCAATAAACAAAGACAAAAGGACATGTGGTTTCTGTTTCTTCGGGGGCTCCATGCACAAAGACACCTGAACACATGCTGAAAGGTACTTCTGAGGGACGCCACAGCGATCCCCACTGTGAAGACTTCATTAGAGTGGTTCTTCTCAACAAGTCTTCCCTAAAGAGCATGCTAATACATACATGATGTAGATATTCATTCTTACAACAGGCAAATGCATGCCAGAATCCACCCACAAATTCAGTGCATCTGGTTGAACAAAAGCCGACCTGACTTTGGACTGAGGTATACAAGGAGAACGAGCCACCTTAAGAAACCATCAACATCAAACAAGGCAACTTTATCTGTTATGCAACTCTTAAGTATAACACCGTTCCTTAAGGTGACTCTGGCTGAAATACCTCCACCGGAGCATCCCTGGACCATCACCAAGAGCACAAACCCATAATGCATTATGTTTCCACCACTTGGAAGGCATAATACTCTTCTTACCATCCCAACCTGCTGACAATGACACAAAACATCTTCTGACAAGTTCACAGCATTTTCGTAAAGACATTCAGTGCAGGCTGAAGGCAAAGGTCGCCTTTGACAGGAAAGGGATCTTTCATCCTAGACTTTGGTCAAATGTCATGAAGCACAAAGGGATACACAAATGTGTCTCAGGGATGGGAGGGACTTTATTTCAATTTGAGCTTGTTTTATATTTGTCAATTCACTTAAATTTCACTCAAGACTTCCACTTGAGTTAAAAATATTCTAAATTCAGTCAACGAACCCAAACCCTGGAGTGTATGCTATGTATTTAGTAGCTTCTCAGAAGAGTTTCAGTGCCCGTGTGTTGGCAAGGGTATAGCAGGCTCCCCTTGGTCACATGCTGAGGCTGAAAGTGGGCAACGGCCCCCTAGCTCCCATCTCACATACCTTCCTGTGCCAGTGCAGCTGTGCTGGTGGTGGGGGCGGCGGGACTGGTGTGCTGCCGACCCATTACTGGACAAAAGAGCATGTCGTTTTGGAGAGGCTTACTCAAGGCAGAAGCACAGCCTTTCCGGTATCACAAGGACAACTTACCTAATTTGTATCCTAACAAAGCAACCTAAAGCAAAGCCCAGATGCGTCTATGCAGTCTGGAAAGTGGGGCCAGATTACAAAATCAAAAGTTTCAAAAGAACTACATAAACGTAACATACTGAACCCTCAAATTCATGAGCACAAGTCTCACTCATACGTACTCGTATAAGCTAATGAGACATTCACCTGAGAAGTTCCTGGACACCAGCATGGTGGTCAAAATGGCCCCCTGCAGGAAACACAAAAACTACGTTAGTATCTTATCTAGAATTGGAATCAAAATGAACATGGCTAAGGAAAAAGTTTTCAAACATTCATACATTTGGATGAAGTATTAATAATGGGTAATACTAAACAATTGGGTTGAGTTTGTTACTATTAGTTAATACATTTGGTGTCATTTTAAGCATTTATTAATTTAGGTTAAGGTTCATGTATGTATTTACCATTTTACTTTGTTTGCATTATACATTAATCTATATTAATAAATGCTGCAAAGTACTGTAATTTGTTTATTTATGCTAGCAAAAACAAACTAATGTTAAAATATTGAACCTTATTGTGCTGGAAATAAATGAATCAGACCTTTAGTTTTCTGCGGGCATTGAACTTGCGCAGACACTCAACGGTTTCTTGACGATGAATCATGGAGGCAACAGTGGAGCGTTGCTAAGTGGGAAAGAGACATCAATCCTTAGGACAGATCTTTATTTTCTATACTTCATGACAGATTGTTTATAACACAAATTGTATGTAAAGTCTCATTTGATGTTTTTCATCAACCAAACAGGCTAGCACATGTCTACTTCATTGCAGACTGGAGTCTAAGCTGTATGACATTATACCAGTGGTTGGATGTAACTGTGTAAAGCTTGGTAACAACAATATAAACCAGCCTTGCTCGATTCAACCAAAAGTGCTGGGGGTTTAAGTCCACTTACACAGACCCACGGATGTTTGAGTGCTTGGTCAGCCGTGATCCTCTTCGCTGGGTTGATGGTCAACATCTGGTTGATGAGGTTTTTGGCCTCTGCGGTAACAGTGTCCCACTCTGGAGAGGGAAACTAAGACATGAAAAGACAAGAGAAAGAGAAGATGACTGATTTTTCTTGATATACAGTGAGGTTTACAGTGAAACGCTGTGGTTTGTTTCATTTAAACCTGGAAGTTAAAAGAAAGATTTTGAAACAATTATAACAAAATTGTTATGATGAAAAATTACATTCGTGAACAAACTAAGGCACAATGACATTTTTTACATTTAAACAAATTTTCTGTATAGTTACTTTAAAAGGATATGTATTTTGAACAGCTTTACAGAAATAAATATGAGTTTAATACCGTATTTTCCGCACTATAAGTCACACTTTTTTCATAGTTTGGCTAGTCCTGCGTCTTATAGTCAGGTGCGACTTATCAAAATTAATTTGACATGGACCAAGAGAAATGAACCAAGATAAAACACTACCATCTACAGCCGTGAGAGGGCGCTCTATGCTGCTCAGTGCTCCTGTAGTCTACACTGAGAACATAGAGCGCCCTCCCGCGGCTGTAGACGGTAATGTTTTCTCCTGGTTCTTGGTTCTAAATAAATGCGACTTATAGTCCAGTGCGACTTAATGTTTTTTTCCTCATCATGACACATTTTTGGACTGATGCGACTTATACTTAGGTGCGACTTATAGTCCAAAAATACGGTAGTTCTAGGTCACTAATTATTGATGTGTACAAACAATGTTCTTCCAGTGAGGCTCAACATTGACATGATCATCAGGGTTTACACAAACTTGAGTTCATGAAGTTCCACTTGAAAACAAAAGGAGGACAAACCAGGTACTAAGATATTATGAATGTTACATCAACTTTATGCTGATGCTGATAATATAAACTAATGAAAATGTGTATTACATTAGGAAATTATGAAAAATAGAAACATTTTCACTAGTCTCAGACTTCTGTATGAAACAGAGGGCTTAAATGTACACAGAAATGGACAAACACACAAATCAATGGCTTCCATGGACTGTAATGGATTTTAATAAGATTAAAGCAGAGCAGCTAAAGCGATGGATGGAAAAGTGGTGTCTTCCACCTGAATGGCTGAAAATGCTGAAACCAAACCTGACCTTCGTAATCACATCTTTCCCACACCACAGCACTCCATCAAATGGACAACGGCACTATACAACAAACACTGCAATGCTACACACCAATGCACTTAGAGAGCTTTTGTGGACTAAAAGGGATGGTGAAAGCACAAATGAAATCAAATTAGGGTGAATCCATATACTTTGATCATGTTGGATTGTTTGCAAACTGCAGCTTTGAGCTACAGATGGTCACTGCGCTGACAGACAAAAATATGACACAATGCCATCTGTAAGATTGTTGTAATCTCATATAAGCTATATAGAATAGTGTTAATAGGAAATATCCCAATCTAAACTGTTTTCCTTCTGGGGTTTGGAGTGGTGATGATAATGATGAAGACTCCTGTGTGTTCCTGTGCTGAGCTCTAGAGGAGGGGGCTGCCATCATTTATTATTGAGTAACTCTGCTCTCTATCCCAACCAATTAAATATTTACAACGGCTTCAATCTGGGTTTGCCACTTTGGGTCGATGTTGTGGCACTAAAATCTCTGTATGGGGCCATGAGAGCATCTTTGTCAACATGTTGATGGGCAGTAAAAGACAGGTTTATTAAAAGGGCGCTCAATTTCTGTTCCTGGTTGAGATGAGCATAGCTTAAAGTGGGTTACAAGCAAATAACCCACTATAAACAGACCTTTTGTTCAACCGACCTGTTTGTAAGCACCTACTTTAATTACATCAGATATGTGAGCAGTGCAGGGCTGGAATTTCGGCTTGGGATTGCCCGTCTTGATGAGTATTCAGGTAAACGGTCAATTTATACTAAACATTATCGGTATATAGGCTATTAAAGGGATAATAAGTAACTTTTTAGGTATTTTATTATCTAAAATCAATATTTTTATTCATAAATATGCCCTCAATGGTGTACAAATACCTATGCCAATGTTTAAACTAATCCTCGTAAATGAAGAATTTATTATCTTTATATACATGGGACGGGTAGGTCGACGGAGGCTTCCATGTAGTTCCGCCATCTTGCAAAACTATAATAGCAGAGAGGGACAAAAAGTACTAAGCCAACGCGTTTCCACAACGCGTTTTCGGTCAGAGCCAGAAACGCAGGTGCAGAGCAGTGAGAGGCGCTTGAAACTGCACCGGCAAGTTTAAAAGTCTGGATTGCATTCTTATTATGGACCATACATATGCCGTGCCACAGGAGAAGAAAACATAGTCGCCAAAACAGTCAAAAATAGAATGTAAAAGGAAACGTGACCGTAGATTACAGAAAACAAGAGTTAATGCCGGGGAAGCTTTTTCTAGGTGGAAAGAGCTAATGCTTGATAAAGATTTCAAAAGAGACGCTGAAGTGGCCAGTTTTCTTCTCGACAGGTAAGTCAGTGTTACAATCTATATTACAATTTTTTTTTCATATCTAACAATGCACATTATTCAGAAAATATAATGTATAAAGAAGACATAACTACTAATTACAATATTTCATGTTTTCCACAGTCAGTAATTCATACTGTAACATTCGTTTGTTTGTTGTCATGTTGCAGTTTGTTTGAAATAACACACCTGTTCACCTGAAGGAAAACTCGACGAAGTGCTAATAGAAGACATCCCGTCAAAGCTTTTTGGTACATATCGCCTACCGTAGATGCAACGCGCATTTGAAAAAGCGAGGCGCTGGAGAGCAAAATTACTTTGAATGCAAAATACAATTTCACCACTAGATGGGAGTAATTCCTACTTACTGTCCCTTTAAGTGAATGTAAACAGTAGGGATGTGCAACAGTGATCGAGTACTCGACCGCGACAGCGATGATCGATCACGTAAACGATGATCGAAATTATTATTATTTTTTTTTTTATTGGTTACGGCGCCCTGATCTCTGATTGGTTAGCTTCCCACTTGATGCCTCAAAAGACGTAAGAAGACAGATAATCATGGCCTCAAAATCACGTAGTAATGGCTGGCTTAGATGAAAATACAGTTCAGAGTAGGCCTAAGCTTTGCAGCGCCAAGCTGTCACACAAATCTACAACAAATACAATGAGCTATCATCTAAAATGTGTACATAAAATATCTGGCGATAACAGAGCGGCAACTCAGAAGAGCACTGAAACACTTGCCGTAAGACCTAAATGCAACGGAGGCAGAAGTTACCGAGAAGACGACAAAGCTGTTCGCTGAAATGGTGGTGAAAGATTTGCTGCCCATTAGTTTCAGGGACAGAGAAGGTTTACTTGTCCAGTAACCTGGCTGTTCCTGCAAAATCTGTTCCAGCGGGGCGAATTTATTCCACTAAATGTGAACAGGCTGCGCACTCGGCTCTCATCTGAGCATGTAGACCGCCTTATGTTTTTGAATAGACATTTGAATGTTTCACCGGTCGTGGTAAACATAATATCCATTTTTTATATAATTATTATTTTAGTTTTGAGTTTTAACCATAGTTAAAATATCTAGGCTATTTGTTCTCCGTTTTAAACCTTATAGTTGTTTGGTTAAACTTGGTGAACTTTTTCTTTATCTTTTAAAAACTACGTTTCACCGCTGGATCAAAATATGCTGCTAAAGTTATACTGGAAGACAATGTTTTGTTAAAAAAAATTGCAGTTGAATAAAGTAGCAAAAAAAGAAAAGTATCTTTGTGTGTTAATTTTTAAATCACAGACAAATAATGAAATGGTCTTTTTTAAAAACGGACTGGATATATTTGTAGCCTAATTACATTAAACATATTCGTAGAGATGACGGAAATCTAAATTATTTGTTTGTCATAATTTTTATCTGAAATATATTTTAAATCTTATTCAATTATTTAGCAATACTTGGTGATTTCCATGCTGTTAAATAATATTTTGGTTGATCAGAAAGTGAAAATTGAATACAAAATATAAATTAAATATTATAATAGGCTACATAAAAAATAATGATAGTGACACTAATGTGAATTCACTGTACTTTCGTGTTTGTAAAGCGCAATCCGAGTTACACTTTCGGTCAAGTTCACATATGCATCGGCAAATTTTTTTCAGATAAAAGTTGCAAGAGCTAGTCTACGTCTGATTAATTAACATGAACAATCATTTTGAAATCGCTGCATACCAGCTATTCGTTTCATGCTCATATAAGCAATGCCCTATAATGAGATTGCTCTTAAATGTTTTATTTTTCTATTATTATTGTTATTATTTTATTATTGATGTTATAATAATGCAGCCAAGCTTTTTTTCCGTCATATTTGTGGGCATAATTCAATTCCTATGGCTTCGAAAACGCGCAGGTGGTTTATGAAAAAAAAAAAAAAAACTTAACTTAAAAATAAAACTTAATTACAACTATTACACTTAATAACGTAGATGAAAATATAACACAAATCTACATCTAATACATTTATAATGAGAACTTCTAAAATCTGTCCTTGCCCATCTTTCAGCGCGCTGTCATGAAAACGCATCAGATGGAGCTCGCGCGCTCGCTCTCTCTTTCTCTCTCTGTCTGATGCATAACTTAGCATTCTATTGTGCTGATACAAGTTGTAATGTTACGTCTGATATGGATCTCAGTTATCTGATTTATCATAGGATGTGTCAGACTTAGTGTGGCGAGTGGGGCGGGGCCGAGAGGCGTGGGAACGAGGAGTGAGGCCAGGTGTAGTGATTGGAGATGAGCTACACCTGCGCCCCACCGCCAGTATCGAGTCCCACGTAGGAGATGGAAGGATATAAAACTGGAGCGACTATAGTGAAGGACGAGAGAGGACCAGGCCTGGGACATTATTTTATGTTTTGGTTTTTATTTGTGCGCGTCAGTCGCCGTGAGGGGCTGACGCACCGTTTTGTATTTATTTTTGAATTATTAAATGTCTTTTGATTGTGCGCCGGTTCCCGCCTCCTTCTTCCCGATGAATAGGAAGTTTTTATTATTACACTTAGCTTCCGTTTATAGGTATATATATAGGTATACTCTTCACCTCAGACAGATATTTCTTGCTCCTTTATTAATAACAGCTTGATCATAATCATCTAACCTGTCCTAATCATGTTCATGTGTTCATGTTTTCATAGATTTTTATTTTTTTTATTTTCATAACAATCTTCAGATTTTTTTCATTTTATACATTATGCCCATCGAAACCTATCGATGATCGAAATGAGAAATTTCCCCAAATGCCCATCCCTAGTAAACAGCAGTGTTGGGGAAAGTTGCTTTTTAAAAGAAATGCATTAAAATAGTGTTACTCTCTAAAAAAAAAGTAATTAAGTTTCTTAGTTACTTTTTTATGTAATGTTAAACGTTACTTTTGCATTACTTTTTAAATTTGAGCAGGGCTTGATTTTTTTATATAAGAAGTTCTATATAAGAAGTTCTATTTATTGCCAATTTAAAAGCCCTTTCGCACCAAAAAGTGCAATGAATAAAGAAAAGGAAAAGTAAATTCATGTCTGTACAGAAGAACACAGGATAAGAAGGTTCAACACTCTTCAGCAATAAAAAAACTAAAAAAAAAGAAATCTATGAAGCACGATTGATAGTTTATCTAAAGTCAATTTTGCTTGTTAGTATGGTTGAACTGGATCAAAGGTCAGCAGCAAAGACATATGTTAATAAAATGGGAATAGATACATTTGTGTTTTCATATATCTAATCATTGCAGGTTAGCGTCATATTCACATTTTCATTCATTTTGATGAATACTTTTT
This sequence comes from Carassius auratus, assembly GCF_003368295.1. Classification (NCBI taxonomy): domain Eukaryota; kingdom Metazoa; phylum Chordata; class Actinopteri; order Cypriniformes; family Cyprinidae; genus Carassius; species Carassius auratus. The sequence continues at coordinate 13,934,149 of NC_039255.1, read as the reverse complement.
TTTTTTTTTTTTTTTTTTTTATTGTCAGTTCAATGATCAGAAGTACACAGATACAGTGTCAGACATACAAAATAAGAACAAAGCAAAATACAATGGAAAGGAAGAAGAAAAAAAAAAAAAAAAAAAGGTCAAATGATAAAATACATTACAAGTACAGGGAATCACAAATTAGAGAGTCAAGGAAGGTTCTTTATATAATGCCAAAGAGGTGACCATATCCGCCAAAAGTCATCAGATTTTCGGTGCACGTCATATGTAAGTTTCTCAAGCGGGAGTAATATAGATATTTTAGACATCCACATTTTGAAAGAAGGAACCTGAGGAGATGACCATAATAGTAGTATGCATTTCTTTGCCAGATACACCAAAATTAAGAACATATGTTTCACATGAGAATCAAACACTGTCTCAACTCCAACAGATAGCATGTACAATTCCAAGGAGAAACAAAACTGTAACCCAAAGAGTTCTTGTAAAAAGTTATGTATTTTGTTCCAAAAAGGGATGATTCTGCTACAGTACCAAAAACAGTGAAGAAATGTTCCCTTATGTTTTTTGCAATTAAAACATAGGCCAGTCGAATTTCTATAGATTTTCTTTAAACGTAATGGTGTGAGATAAATTCTATTGATGAATTTGTAGTTAAGTTCGTGAACTCCCAATGAATTACATTTAAAGTATAAGTTGTTAATTAGGGCGATCCAATCATCATTGTCAATTTCATGACCTAAGTCCTTTTCCCAAACGTTCTTTAAACTATCTAATGAGGAAGTGCATGTATCAGAAAGGGCATCATATATCACTGAGATTATTCCCTTGGAAAAATTGTTTGTCACAATTTGTTCAATGGCAGTAAGTTTGAGTCTTAGTTTACAATTATCTGATAAAGGTTTTATAAAGTGACGCAACTGGAGATATTTGAAAAAGTTTGCTTGTGGTATATTATATTGACATGAAAGTTGTTGGAAAGATTTTAATGTATTCTCTAAAAAAAGGCAAGATATAGTTGAGATCCCTAATTTAGACCAGTCTGAAAGACCTATATTATGTAATGAAATAGGAAAATCTGGATTATAGGCAATAGGGGAAAGCAAAGAAAGGTTGGCTGGAATTTTAAGATATGTTCTGACATCTCTCCATACCAAAAGAGTGTTTAGAATAATAGGGTTTGTTGAAATGTTTTTTGATTTTTCTAAAATTTTTAATAAAAGGCAGAAATTTTATTGGAAGGGGGGCACAAACCGTTGCTTCTATATTAACCCACATGGAGTCAGTCCGTTCATTATACCAACTGACCATATGTTTCACTTGTGCTGACCAATAATAAAATTGTAAATTTGGTAAAGCGATGCCTCCCTTCTCTTTTGGTTTTGTCAACTTATTAAAATTAATACGGGGCATTTTATTGTTCCAAATGAATTTAGATAAGTGTTTGTTAATGTCTTTGAAAAAAGGATTAGCTAAGTAACAGGGGAGGGACTGAAATAAATATAAAAACTTTGGAAGAATATTCATTCTAATTACATTTATTCTGCCTAAGAAGGATATAGGGAGAGAATGCCAAGTAATAAGATCTTTTTTAATTCTGCCAACAAGAGGCGTATAGTTTATATTAAATAATTCATCCAATTTTGGTGAAATGAAAATACCTAGGTATTTAAAACCAGATGTTGTTATTTTGAAAGGTGAAAGAGGCAAAAGGTCAGAGATATTAGAAATATTAATAGGGAGCGCCACGGATTTGGTAAGATTAATCTTGTATCCAGATAACATGCTGTAATCTGAAATACATTTTAATAATGCAGGGATTGATTTTTTCAGGTTCTGAAGAATACAGCAATACATCGTCTGCATACAGGGATATGCGATGTTCATCATTTCCCACTTTTATTCCAAAAAAGTTTTGGCACTGTCTAACAGATTCAGCAAGAGGTTCAATTATGAGGGCAAAGAGCAGGGGTGAAAGGGGACAACCCTGCCTCGTACCTCTTTGAATATCAAAAGGTTTTGAAATCAAACCATTTGTAGTCACTGTAGCTTGGGGATTAGAGTAAAGTAATTTTATTAATTTGATCAATTTTGAGCCCAAATTGAATTTCTTAAGGGTGGCAAATAGAAATTTCCATTCCACCCTGTCAAACGCTTTTTTCTGCGTCCAGGGAAATAATAAGGGCGGGGAGTTTATGTTCTTGAGTTACATTTATCAAATTTAGGAGCCGACGTATGTTATCTGTACCAAAGCGTGCTTTTATGAATCCCGTCTGGTCTGGTTTAATAATATGTGGTAAAACAGTTTCAAGTCTACGAGCAAGAATTTTAGCAAGAATTTTGTAATCTGTATTCAGAAGACTTATTGGCCGATAGGAAGCACACTCCTGGGGATCTTTGTCTTTTTTGGGTATTAAACAAATTGATGCTGTTCTCCATGATTCAGGGGCTACTCCATTATCTAATAAATTTTGAAGGGCAGGCATTAGAATATGAGAAATTTCTGGCCAAAATGACTTATAAAACTCGCAGGGAAAACCGTCCGGACCTGGAGATTTGTTAGAAGGCATGGATTGAATAGCATTAAAGACTTCTTCTGGTGACAAAGGCGAATCTAAAAATATCTTGTCTTCTTCAGAGATGGCTGTAAGTGGAAGTTTATCTAAAAATTCAATGATATCCGATTGTTCAGCAGTGATTTGAGATTTCATTTTGATGAATACTAAATCTGTTTTGTTTTTTGTTTTTTGCGAGTGGGATGAATTAATGCACATTCATATTTAGTCTAGAACTTCATGTTCACAAAGCGCACACAATGCCTCTGCACTTCCGATTTCTCTTATTATGGGGACAGGAGACTTGTCAGTTAATAAATGGGAAAACAGAGTTTCTGGCGTTACTTTTTTGAAAAAGTATCTCAGATATTCTCTTGTAAATTAAAAAGTAATGCGTTACTTTACTAGTTACTTGAAAAAGTAATCTGATTACATAACTCACGTTACTTGTAATGCATTACCCCCAACATTGGTAAACAGTTGAGAAACAGAACTTATGTGTAACAGTTAGATCAATGCATGGGGTCTTAAAGAGACAGCAAACTAACTAAACCTATTGCTGTCTGTCATTAATATTTAGTTATACATTGAAGACTACACAGTGTTATTATAAAGTTAAATCGAATGATTAGTTTCTGTGGTATTTCTGTACCTGAATATTACTTTATACCTACCTAAAAAAAAACACCAGTTCATTTTAGTCTTGTTATTGTACTTTGTATTTTACTTTAGTTTGTGCCATTGCTTGTCGTTTATTTATTTTTATTTTATAACTGACCGTTCACTTGTCTTTTATAGTTATATATAAATTCAAGTCAGAGTTTTAAATCATTTATTTTTGAGTATATAGCTCACAATATAAATATGAATCAACAACATTATAAATTGTGCAACACAAATACACTGGGTGACGAAACATTTAGGTTTGATGAATATAGTTTTTTGGATTTTAAAAAGACATGTGATGTGTTCCCTTCACACATGTACACTACCAATCAAATGTGTTAGATGAGTGGGATCTTTTTTAAAGATATTAATACTTTTATCATTATTATTATAACAAAAGATTTCGAAACAACAACTCCAAACTTTTAAATAGTAATGTGGATATGAACAAATATTCAGGTCTGATTAGATCTAAAAGATACATGAGACTATAAAGCAGTAAGAGCTCATTAAGGCAAACAGTGAGTGTGATTACTCACGTCATAGGCTCCAGCCTTGATCTGTTGATACAGTTTGTGCTGATCCTCGTCCCAGAAGGGAGGGTAACCCACCAGCAGGATATACAAGATCACACCTGCCCAAGACACATAAATTGGTAACTTCATACCAGCACTAGTCTACTGTTCTTCCAAAATAATGAGAATGAATTACATATTTTTTACACAGACTATTCACAAAATTGGACAAATACTCAACAATACAAGACATTGGAACAAAGAAAGTCTTGGAATAATTTTAATGTGAACACTCTAAATAAAACTTGTGAAAGTCTTACCACAAGCCCAGATATCCACTGGTTTGCCATAGGGATCCTTTCTTAGGACTTCAGGGGAGAGGTATCCAGGGGTGCCTGCAAAACCTGTAAATGAACAGATTTCAAATCAAAAGATTTTCAACAACAACATTTTACTTAGCATAAAATGAACATAAAATATAAACGTAACTTTCTTATAAGGCTGTGAAATGTGAAAAGCATGTAAAAAAATCCCTATGATGTTGGTAATTTGACTCAAAAAGGACAGTAAACATTGAGAAAACTACTCCATATTTTCCAAAAGAGCACAGAGTAAAAACACAAGCTGGCTACTCTCCAGAGCTCTCTAGTCCTAACAAGAGTCACAGATGTCATTGAGAGCAAACAGAGCATTAGGAAAAATCATTGCTAGTTGGAAGTCAGCTTTCAGAATTACGAGTACCAGCGGCATTTAGGAGTGGATAAATTTTCATGGCTGTGAATATGTTTGAGAAACCAGAGAAATTAATTTGGTCTGTTGAATTTAATTCGGTCTTGCAACAGGATGATCTAGAATGGCTTCAAGTCAAATTCCTTTAAGACATGGGGCTACCAATGAGTTGAAGGAAAAGCAAAGGAGTCTTACCGAACCAGGCTTGCTGATCTCCCTGCACCTCGATGGCAAGGCCAAAATCAGCCAACTTCACTGCTGCCCCCTTCATCTTACTGGCTAACAGCAGGTTCTCTGGCTACAGGAGTACGCACGACAGAGAAAAGGGCAGGAGAGAATAAAGTAGGAATAGTGAGAAATAAAGTGAGGGAGGAGACAAGAACAAAAAAGGGCACATCAGAATTGAAATCTCCAATACTGTGATTTTAACATTAAAACAAAGCTGCAGTGTGCCATTTCTGTCTGTTGTGAGTGTTTGTAGAGTGCAAAATAGGTCCACTGACTATTGTCAGTAATGTGGTGATCTACACCTCATACAGTCAATTTAATACAGTCAAGCAGCTTTCTTTTGCGAAATCTATTTGGAGGAATTTTTCACACTCAAAAAAAAATCAAGATTTTACTATAAATGTGACCAAACCTTTGTTATTTTATACCATTTCATCTAAATCAAATAAAAATAACACTAAAAACCTAACATAAATTGTTCTGAATGCTTCAAGTATATTTAGAAATCACTAAATTATAGTGTACAGTATGAAAATATAGTGATGGCATTGTTCAAATAATACTTAATTGACCGTCATCAATCCGTAGCAGTGAATGAAGAGGTATCATATTGTTTACAAGTGCAGTATGGAATACCACAAGGCTCAGTACTAGGACCGTTTCTTTTATCATTTTACATGCTACACTTGGGAGATATCATCAGGAAAAATGCTGTTAGCTTTCACTGGTATGCTAATGATACTCTAAATTCTAGAAACTTAGAATTTTTACATTTAGAAACAACTAAATTCTGAAAAAGCAGAGTTGTTAACTATTGAATCCTCTTCATGTAATAAACACTGTCTAACACTTGATGACTGTGCTGTCAAATCTTCGCCATCAGATAGGAACCTAGGTGAAATTTGATTGCAACCTGTCCTTTTAAAGTTATGTTTCTAGCATTTTTAAAACTGCATTTTTCATCTTAAAAATACATCTGAATTACGCACAATGCTCTCAATGTCAAATGTAGAAATGTTAATTCATGAGTTCATGACCTCAAGGTCAGATTGTTGTAATGCTTTATTGGGTGGTTGCTCTACATGCTTAATAAACTCCACCTGGTCCAAAATGCAGCAGCTTGAGTTCTTACTAAAAACAGGAAGTATGATCATATTAGCTTGATTCTGTCAACACTGCACTGGCTCCCTATTAAACATTATACACATTTTAATATCTTGCTCATTACTTATAAAGCCCTGACAGGTTTAGCTCTTCAGTACATGAGCAAGCTCTTATCGCTTTATAGTCCTTCACGTCTACTTCAATCTCAAAACTCTGGCCATTTGATAGACCTAGAATATCAAAATCAACTGCTGGCGGCAGATCCTTTTCCTATTTAGTGCCTAAAAACTGGAACAATCTACCTAGCATTGTTCAGGACTCAGGAGGGAAACACACTTTATCAGTTTAATTCTAGATTAAAGACCCATCTCTTTAACCTGGCATACACATTACACACAATCACTTTTCTAAATTCAAATCTGTTAAAGGATTGTTTGGCTGCACTAAATAGGTCAACTGGAACCGGGAACACTTCCCATAACACCCAATGTACTTGATTACATCATAAGAAGAATGGAATTTACGCTAATATTCGTCTGTTTTATTCTTATTCTGAGGTCACCGTAGCCACCAAGATCCAGTCCATATCCAGATCAGATGGTCACTGCAGTCACCTGGATCTAGTCTGTATCCAGTCCAGATGGAGAGACCTAGAGATGACCTCTACAGCCATGAATGTAAGTGGAGACCATGTCAAATTAGATGAACCCTAGAGACTAATCCCCCTGTAAAGACCTCGTCGGCCATACTCTGCTGTCTGATGTGCGTTTCAGCCTAGAATTAAACCACACCATGCTGGTTTCGTCTGGCCAGAGGAGAACTGAGCTGGATGATGACATCACTGAATCAACAATGAACTGACTTTAATTGATAAACTGAATGTTTATGATTGTCCTCTGTCATTATCTGCACAGTTTCCCTGTTTAACACTGTAAAGCTGCTTTGACACAATCTGTATTGCATAAAGTGTTATTTAAATAAAGGTGACTGGACATTGATATTAATTTAGACATTTGCATTTACAGTTCCATTAAATTAAGTGTTTTTAAAATTAGATGACAAAAAAGGTAATACACATAAAAATAGGGAAAATAAAATATCCAGCAGCAAGAGCCAAAGGAATTATGAAGTGCAATTCATGGGCATTCACTCCCATATGGCTGCTCATTCATTCTGTGCATGATTATGCTAAAGGTGATTATCAAGCCTACCTACGCTGAATTTAATCAGCTGTGATCTGCATGAAAGGACGTAAATGTATCCAGCATGTTTTATGAGGAGAGTCTTTCATAATCACATCGTGGGAATACTGAGATCCAGACTTGACCTACAATGTGCATCAAGTGAGAGAGACAGAAATGGTGCACATGCTTGTACGTGTGTGAGAAGAGAGAGATTGCATGTGGTGTCTATATCTCACTGGTGTGTGTGTGTAAAGCGGATGGATAGCTGTGACAGCACGCCCATTGCTCTAAGCTGCATAATTCATGAAGAGACAGAGAGGAGGGCTTGTTATCTCATGCTACGAGAGCAGGGGTGAGCTGCTCTCCCGCCCTGCTGTCCTGCACACCTCGCTGCCTCTGAATGCTGCAGACACAGCCCTGACCTGGACACTGCACCGTCATCCTGCAACAACTGCGCTAACACGTTTATAGTAGGATGATACAACAGACTTTCTGTGATGTCACTCCATGACTTATTTTAATTAATATTAATCAGGGGATGATGACATAACCAGATTACCTTTCTGGATTGGCAAATGACGTAAACTAATAAATATTCAGAAGACAAGCCAAAACAGGACTGGTTAACTCATGCAGCAGATGTATCTAATTGGGATTCTCTAAAATGTTTCAAATTCTATCAAACTGCCTTTAATGGTTTCGAACGTATTATGTTGAGAAAAAAAATGCTAAGAATTAAAAATCAATTTCACATTTATTGGCTTATTCTCTATGACTGTTTTTTCCCACTTAATTTAAGGGAATAAATAAGTGAGTGCTGTTTTAGTATTACTTGTATACTATTAAAGTATTTAGTAATTATTATTTCTATTTATTTTTATATTTTCATTTTTTCATATTAGTTTATAATTTTATATACTTTCGGCATTTGTGTTTTTGTTTTTTAGGTTTCTATTACGTAAGCTTTAATTTAGATTTGTTGCAGTTTTAGTTTTAATAATTTTAATTCTTCATATTTATATCGGTTAGTAGCCAAGGCAGCATTTCTAGTTTTTCATGTAATATTTCAATTTTACTTCAAGTTTATTTTAATTACTGAAAATTATTCATTTTAATTTTAGTTAACAATAATAACATTGTGAAATATTTCATCTGTGAACTTCATCCTTACACCTTCAATAGAAATCAACGAATGCCCCTGTCCTGCAACTCTAGGGATTTCGTTCCTCCTAAACCATCTTTCTCTGTCTAGTTTTTCTTTTCCTCCTTGTCTGTCTTGACTCTGCAGCCACCATGACATCACACAGGTTTCCATAGCAACCGGCCTGCCTCCAGTACTCCTCCTTTACTTCTGAAGAGGTGAATTAATACAGAAATTAATGGTTCAGTGTGTTTTTGTTTGTTTGTTTTTTTAGGGGTGGGGCTAGACATTTTTGTCCACCATGTGCCTCTGATCTATTATGTGTTTCATCAGTTATTATTGTAAGAATCCTAAACAGACTCTACTACATCTACTCCTAAAGAGATGTGGAGACACATAGGGAAATTATCGTAAACTCTGACAAGCAACAAGGAAACACTTTCAATTTCTACCCAATGTGAGGTTCAGATTGAATGATGGCATTTAAAGAACAAATCTCTCCATCATCCTTTAAATGTTCCTTCGTTTGCTTTCTGCACTGTACTTATCAAATGACCCCTCAAGCTTAGCCAACCGTATAAGCCTTGACGTCAAGAGAATGAAATAACATATTCAAACGACATACATGTTCTCCGGTGTCAGGTTCGTGTCTACACCGCATTTAATGTTGCAAGCACACATCTGGAGTGTGTGCAAACGACGTCACAGTGATGTCAAGAGGAGGAGGGTTTGGATGACGCAAGCTCCCGTACTGGCATGTTGCCACAGTGACGGCATGACTCACCTTGAGGTCCCTGTGCACAATGTCATGCTGGTGGATGTGGCTGACGCTTTCCAGGATCTGATTGATGCAATGACTGGGAAATAGAAAGCAGAGGGGAGGAAAAGGGGGATGGATTAGTGAGAGAAACCCAGGCATTAGTACAAGGATCTAACTCCAAATAAAAGACTGGGCACGAGAAATCCAGCTGCAGAATCTGGCCAGTGCAGATAAACTGAGTTTTGCATGAACAGATAAATAATCTGGTTTGTTTTGTGGTTCTCAAAGCAGCCAGAGAAGCTTTCTAGGCTGGAAATTAAAATACATTTGCCATGTCATCCAAATGGCAAAACAAATTTCCTGAAGCTAAATGTGTGCATGTATGTACAGGTATCTGAGTGTACGTATCTTACCAACCCTAAACTTCTGAACAATAGCTTGTGTGTGTATATATATATATATATATATATATATATATATATATATATATATATATATATATATATATATATATATATATATATATATATATATATATATATATATATATATATATCAGTAATACTACACAGACATGCATGTGTTGGTCTGACAGATTTGCACCGCAGAAGTCTTTCCATAGACCGTGAGAGGACAGAAATATCAAGCACGGCTGAAGCTGGAATGCTTATAAATGCAGCGAGTGAGCAGCTCATTACAGAGCTCTGAAACCTGTTCAAAAGGTCGTGGCCCGAGGACAGAGGGCGAGTTGGGTGGGGATGACATCTCTCCCGGAGAGATTTTTGTTTGTTTGGAAGCATACTTGAAAAATAAAATGTTTCTGAATTCTTCGGTTTATATAATGAGAGAGCAAAAGAGAGAGAGCCTGCAGAAAGAAAAGCAACGGCAGTCAAGTAAAGAAAGAGCCCCATTAGATATTCCCTAAATCTCTCTTGAGGAAGGATGGCGAGGAAGGCATTTCTTGTGTCCAAATTTGGCAAAATCTGTGGACTGCATTCCATTCCATCCCATTACTGAGGCACTTTCCAGTGAAAACGCTCTCTGTTCTCTCTTGATGCAAACTCTCAGAAGCAGCCTTCATGCCTCAAGTCTGGAGAGTGGCTTCCAAAAGTAACTGGAAAGTGACACTAATTTTGTTGTTCCAGCTTAGTGCTGAATATGAAGTAGAAATGGACTGAAGTGTAGACAGTCAGCTTTAATTTAAGGGGATGCCTATCCAGGCAGCAGGTTTAAAATAACGCCACATTTCAGGCCAGCTACCATGCCTGTTAAAGCACTGAGAGTATTTACATAGTGTGATATTATGTGAAATAAAAATACCACGTATAATAATTAGCTGCATAACCCTGGCATTTAATGATTGTCTTACTGTCTGGGACCACAGGGCAGTTTTAGAGACGGGATATTTTCATCAAGGCCTGTGGTAGTACCATGGTACAGTGGTGGCAACAGAAAGTATTACAATGGGACTTAGAGTAAAGAACTAAATAAAAGACTATGAGATTGATGTACCATAGTTTTTACATAAAAAATATTCTCTGAAAAGAACATTTCAAGTATTTCAAGCGCAAGGTTGGGGGTTCGATTCCCCCGGGAACACATAATAGGTAAAAATTGATAGCCTGAATGCACTGTAAGTCGCTTTGGATAAAAGCGTCTGCTAAATGCATTAATTTAATTTAATTTAACTAAATGCTGATATGATTTGAGGTGAATTCTTAAACTTACCTTGCATCTGCTTCGCTGTAAAATTCTCTTGCGACAATGTCTTCAAACAGTTCTCCACCAGTCACACTACAAGAAGAAATACAGGCTTTATCAACTCAAGTACGGAGAACCCACAGCGGTTCAATTCAGCTATAAACTATAAAGAGCACGAGGCCTATAGAGGAGTACGTGGCTAATGGAGAGTTTTATCACCACGGGGCAGCACCTGAGTGTTCGGGTGAGCGCTATCAGCGTCCTAATGAAACAAGAGCCCTGAGAGAGGGCCATACAGTCACAATCTACACACACTTACACTTACACGCATGTCTTGCTCTCACACACACTACAGTTAGTGTGTGTAGGAGTCTACATCTCAACAACACTTCAGAATCTGATAATTGTTTAACATGATGTCAGCATGACTTATGCAAAGGAATTTCTGAAATATATGATACAGAGAAATGGGCCTACTGGCTAGAGAAAGAAAAAAGTTTAATTGTCTTCAATTACATTTTCCTGTAATTAACAAAGCTAATTACTGCCAAACAAGGCTGAAAGGAAGTGGAAAGTGTGAGTATACAGGCCTCATCTCAACAGATGATCACACTCTCTGACTCAGATACTTACAGGTCAAAGACCAGGTAATGAAAGCCTTCTTCTGAGATACTGTCATGGAGACGCACTGTTGAGGGAAAACAGAAAGCGAGAATGAGGTAAGACAGAGAAACAACATCAGCAGGATGAACAGAAGCAGCTTTTATCCTTTTCTTAACCTGCCCATGAAGTCATCCTCATTACAAATCCCAACCTTGCTGCATAATGCCTTTTAAGGCAGCATCCTAGCTGAAATGAACCCCATAACTGACCCATTTGAAACATTCATAAAGAGCAACTCCAAATACCTAACAAATAAAACTCAGCATAGGACATCATTCGTCTCAGAGAAGGAATTCTGGTCTTTGCATTACAGAGGGAGCGGTGGCACTGCAAGTATAGCAGGGAACATTTGTTATCCTGATTGAAGGAAATGAATTTGTCATCGGTAGTTACAGATTTGAAACCAGATCTCTCTCATGCAGCCATTAAGAAACCCCCAGCTTGCTCTCATTGTGTGTGGGTCTGTGTTTATGACTGTGTATATTAATCTCTGCCATGTGAGGGAGGTGCCTGTGCCAAAGGAGGACAGAGAGGGCATTTTAACACTATGAACCGTGTTTGAATGGAGAGCCAATGTGCATTGAACTCTGATGAAGATGACACTCTCTGAACAAATTGCCCTAATGTTTTTGACTTGAACTTGAAAATTGGAAAAAAGTAATAATACTAGCCGTGTCGCATGCATGTGTGTGTTTTGCAGTAACGCAGCTGTAAATGTGTATCCACCTTATTTTACCCATAAGAGTAGGATCATTTGTACAATTTATGGGACTGACTTCCGGTTCGTTTTGCTGCTTGATATTGCAAACTGGTGTCTTACCAATTATTTTAATGTACTATATGAACACACATGCTTGTAGTGCAAACAGTTATACCGTTTACTGCATTTTGTTATTCTTCTCATTATTTCCCCACTGAGGCTATTGAACCAAAAGTCTCACACATTCACAGAAAATGTCCTCCGTGTTTTTTTTTTTTTTTTTACATTTCTGAACATTTACTTCAATTTTACACTTCTTTTACAGATCTGAAAACCGAGTTAATTTTGCATCGTTATCACAGCCCTACACAGAACTAACCATAAGGAAAGACTCTGCCTGACCAATAAAAAGTCTGTGTTTATTAGTATGATTTCATGTTCCCTGGATACCAGTGATATCAAACAGCGAAACATATTTTTAAAAGCAAGTACCGGACACATAAATCAAAATCTTGCATTCATATCTGCTGGTTTTTGGAAGAGGGTTTGTTGACAACAAACATGTACACTGGCTGAGAGTTACCCTGCATGTGTTGTGTATGTTCAAGACAAAAGGAGAGAAAAATACAAAGTGTGTATTAGCTTGAGTCTTTACTGCCATAGGTGATTTAAGAATGCTCTCTCTCTCCTACACACACTTATTTGCTCTTTTAGTTTGAAGCTTATTGGCAGTCCATGCAGAAAACATGACAACCTGAGAGAGAAAAAGAAGAAGAAAGGGCCGTTCAAGATGGCTAGACAGTAAAAGGTAGTAAAGACGCATTTAGGCCACTGGGAATGGAAGGGAGGGGATACATGAGCAAGAAAAAAGTGAGGGAGGAGAGACAAAAGAGTATGAGGGTGGGAAAGGACAAACGCTTCCTAGAAAGAAGAAAACCAAGGCTACAAAAAAGGAAATGTCAAGCAGAATGTCTGAGCTTCTGTTTGCATTATAAAAAACATGAGGTTTACACTGCCAAGGACAGAAAAAGAACAAATAACTCTATTTGACTTAAACACAACGGATGATTGTGTGTCAAATCAATAACTCTGGCTACTAGGGAGTGATTAACAATAACTTGCATTTTAGATTTCTTTACATAAAGCTATAGTATGAAGACTTGAAATAGCCAAAGTCATATTTTTTATGGTGTATCTCTGCCTTTTTTGGAGCCTGTCTGTTTAAATCACTTCTGGGTGAATTATCCCTGTTTAACAGTCTGGTGGTGTGTAAGCATAGTTAAAGGAGATTTGTTTTAATCCCATTGTTTTCCTTCAAGTCTTCAAAATCCTTAATAATGTTTACTTCACAAATACTTACTTTTTTTTTTGGACCTGGTGATTATCTAGCTACCCTCAGTGCCCATTGTCACCATCCTGAAACATTTTAGCCACTCACATTTTACTGTCTTCCACAGCACCGTGCTGTTCTCACACACTGAATGGAGCCTGAGGGGATGATGCCTGTGCTATTTCCATGATTTTGCATGAGGTGGAGATTTTGTCTGTGTGATCTGTTTTGTCAGTCACATCCTTTCTCATGCCATGCAAATAATCTTGTGTTGACTGTGACTAGCATGTTTGTACAGTATGTCTCACTGTGTACAGACACACGCGTGTACGCGCACACACACACACACATTTGTTTTTAATTACTCAAGGGAGCACGAATTCAAGACATGTTACATGTGGGACTTGAATCTGCACTCCCTGAGTGAGTATACTGACCACGCGCACATTGTTGAGACTCACCTATGTTGGGATGTTTGAGCAGACGGCAGATGCGGGCCTCTCTTTCTAGCTTCTGATGATCTGAGGATCAAACACAGAAAAAACAGCTCAGCACATTTAATGCATGCATCTCCACAGGTTTCAAAACACAAACATTATGGGTGAAGAACCACGTACATTATCTCTCTAAGATATTTTTGCTATTGGAAAAAGTTTGGTATAAAACACAGAGTAATAATGTGAAATACTATTATAATTTAAAAAGAACAGATTTCTGAATATATTTTAAAATGCAATTCATTCTCATGAAAGCTGAATTTTCAGCAGTCATTCCTCCAGTCTTCAAGTTTCAGATGATATTTCAGAAACAACTGTAATGTAATGATTGGTGCTCAAGAAATATTTATAATTACTATCAATGTTGAAAACAGTTGTGCTGCTTAATATTTTTGTAAAAACCGTGATGCTGTACTTTTGAGTACTGAAAAAAAAGTATTATTAGTCTGAAATAAAAATTGTGTAACATTATAAATATTTTTACTGTCACTTTTCTGTCAAGCTTTTCATTTCAACTTTTGAACTGTACTGTAAATTTCTCAGACAAAGCTATTGTTCGGCTTCAGAAGCCTTGGAATATTAGCACACTAATCATATGGATCACTTTTGTGATTTGTTTATAGTGCTTTTTGGTCATTTTGAAGCTTGACAGCCCCTTTTCACTTTCATGACATGGAAAAGACTGATGTGATCAAATAACCTCGAGACGGATATGAATCCCAGGATGTAGAGATTAATATAAATGCCCATCCTGGGATATTGAGCATCAGTCTTTAAAAGTATACAAAGTCATAGCCTCTTTGGGAACCTTTAGAGAGTTTTATGGGAGGGAACTCAAGCATAGTCAAGCATAGTTGTCTACATGATGCAAGACAAGACCCTAGTTAAAAAGTATGCACACGTGCACTCGAACACAGTTATCTGCAGGAGCAGGGATCTGCTAGTAGGAATTCAAATCATGAACTCAATGCAGGCACTCCTGCTGGGTCAGATCAGTCTCACATAAAAACACACGGCTCTTACACATAACATATCCTCAGTCCAAGATCACACTGTGCCAAGTGTGTGCTACTTGTCTGAAATGAGCCAGACCTCAAACTAAAGAAAAATGTGCAAAATATGATGAAAGATGAGTACAAATGACCCAGGGAGTTTATATATGGGAGTTATGTTCCCGTTTTACAAGCCTTTATGAGGTCCAGCCATAACCTCTATGGGACAAATTTGTGAATTCAGTACTCTGAGTGAATGCATGTCAATCTTCTGACAGCCCCAAAGCATGATCCTCAGAAATGACATCAGCCTCAGACTTGAATTCAGCTATAAAAAAAAAACTAAAAAAAAAACATTCACCACCAGCCTGAGCATTCACAGTACTTCTCATGAACACACACACAGGTTTCGTCATATTGAAATGGGTGTGAGTGTAAGATCACTAGGACCAAATGAAGATCCCTCTGAAAGAGTTAACGGCGACTGCTGCGAGTGATGTGCGTATGCGTTCAGTTTACCGCAGCAGATGTCTTTTTCAACAAACAGAATTAATGCAGGACATTTAATATTCAGCCCTGCTGCGGCTCCCTACAGAAAAGTTAATCTGAGTGTGAGAAATGGCCGTACAACGACTGTTGGCATGTAAACAAACACACACACATAAACGAAACACTTTGAGTATGTGTTATAAAACTTGTTTTTATCATTTGCTGCACCTTCTGCATGCAATTCATCCATAGCATTATAAATCAAGTTTGAAGTGGAATAAACATAAATCTACTGATAGCTGTGATCTGATGCAAACGATAAAGGCATCTAGAAAGAGAAATGGCTTTGAGTGGCTTTTTTCCCCATTCATGCTCTTTTTGTGTGCTCTGGTTTTCTTTCTTTTTATCCCATTACTGAAGAGATAAATAAAGGATGCGTTGTTCAGTGACCATCTCTAAAATCCAATTGGGCTAAGTGCTGCTTTCTCACTGTTCTGTGGGGTCCATGATGTCATAGACTCTGAGAGAGAGAGAGAGAGAGAGAGAGAGAGAGAGAGAGAGAGAGAGAGAGAGAGAGAGAGAGAGAGAGAGAGACAAAAAACAGGAGCGATACACTGACTGATATAAATGGTTAAATGAAACATTAAATGGTGTATAAGTGTCTTCAGAGCATAAATCGTTCATATCACGAGCACGAAATTTACAAAGAATGTAAATATTCTTTTTTTTTTTAGCAGATGGTCAGTGTACAGACCAATTTGGAGTAGACGTCACAGTTACATCACATGCAGCTGCGCACGCATTGTGGTGGCAAAAACCCCCCACTGGGAACAAGTAGAGGGAAATGGGTAAAAATCCATGCAATAAGCGAAAACATATATTTTTTGTGCCTTTAGATATCAGAATCAGAATGCAAATAATCTTTAGATAATACTGTCATCAAAGATGCCAATTTTAAGCTAAATGCAGATGTTTAAATGGACATACTATGAATGAAAACTGCTATGATTACTTTTCAAATAAATTTGAATATAATATAATATAATATAATATAATATAATATAATATAATATAATAATATAAAAGTGTGGGGTTGGTTATGATTTCTTTTTTTTTAAAGATGTCTCAGCAAGTCTGCATTTATTTATTCACTAATATTTATTATAACAGAAATATTGGTGAAATGTATTGTTTTTAATACAATATAATATAATGTTCTGCTATATTACACAGTATAGTATTGTGAAATATTCCTGTTTTCTATTTTAATATTTTTTAAAATGGAATTTATCCCTCTTATGGCAGAGCTGAATTTTTTAGCAGCCATTACTTCAGTCTTCAGTGTCACATGATTCTTCAGAAATCATTCTAATATGCTGATTTGCTGCTTAAGAAACATTTCTTGTTTAGGGTTGTGTCGATAGACGATAGTATCAACAAGCCTATACACATTTCACTCGCTGGCTTCAACTTCACATGGAATTCGTGATTGGTTGACAGCAAATTTCAAATATTAAATGGAACGATAAAATAACTTTATTAACCGGTTATCGGCCATTTCAAATTTTCGATTCTGTTCGGAACTATAAAATTAGATTTCGTTTCTGGTTCTGTTCCTGTCAAAATTTTGTTCGTTTCCGGTTTTTGTTTTCGTTCCTTGAACCGGTTCGGAGCCCTGCGTCCGACTTTATATGAACTAGTTGTTTTAAATACAGTATTTTTATATTTAACGTTAGTTCCAGTATGTTTTTTCTAAGTATATTTTTTTCAATTGTTAGTGATTCCACAGGCTCTCTCTCGCGCACCTGGGTGGTTTAAAACACCAAATAGTCATGCTATGACAAGAACAGAGAGTCTCTCTCTTGCTCCACCCATACACGATAATATTGTGTATCGTCGATCTCATGGGCTGACGATATGACGATTTGAAAAATGGCCATATTGCCCAACACTTGTTCATATAAATGTGGAAAACAGTTGTGCTGCTTAATATTTTTGTGTAAATGGTGATCTGTTTTTCAGGATTATTTGATTATTTGAAGATAAATTCTATAATATTTTAATATCTGCAGTCACATTTGACCTATTTAATGCATCTTTGCTGAATAAATGTATTAATTTCTTTAAAAAAAATTTTTTTACAATACTGACCCAAAGCATTTGAACAGTAGAGACAGAATTATACAAAAACAAATGAACATAGTTCATTGGTCTAACTATAGCCATAAACTATAGTTTATGCTTGCCAGGCAATGAAGAATCACATGCATTCTCCTTAAACGTGCAGTAAAAGATCAGCTTTTACCACAGCAACATCCATTTAGAACATACCGATACATATACTATAAATATAGATTCGTTTTTAAAGCACATGAGCTCTTTACTAATGTTTGCAGGTGCTTTTTCCAAATTCCTTATTGTCTATCATTAACTACAGCAAAATAACCACTGTAAGCAATTCAATACAATGATGACACTTAAGCAGCACTGGTATGAACAGATGCATCATGGGCCAATCACCTCAAATGCACACATGGGATGTAAATCTCTGTGGTAAAGCTCACAGTGCAGAGAAACACATGTAGATTGAGGTGAAAGAGTGCAAAAGGGGAAGTAAACATGCTGCCTCATGCCTTACTGCTTTTACAGCTACAATTCAACACCAACAGTTAAAATGCAAAGCAAATGGTAACATTGATATACATAAAAACCCTACTGCATGTATCAAAATTAAAAAAGTGCCATCATTGTACTGTGTTTTAATGCGTGCCATGCAGAACTTTAAGTCGCATTTCTGTTCTGGATTTGTAAACGGATGCTACACAGCAAAAATTAAATGGCTCAATTTCCTTTATTGAATGCAACAGCACTGAAAAACACATTGAGCAAATGTGCGCACATATGCGCAAGCTGCTCTCACAGATCCCTTTACGTCAGAAGACAGGAGACACAATACTGTACATATCTTCACTTATTAAGTGCACAGTAAACCCAGAAGCTGAACAGATAGCAGGGTCACTCCGAAAACAGACTGGAAAGGCAGAAGGACTAGACATTACAGATTTCCTTTCAAAGGTCATCACAGCCCAAGCGGTTACAAATATGCTCCTGCATGAACTAAAATGTGAGCTATTGCGCAGTGCACAGAGCTCTGATGAGAGAGACGCATGCAGAGACAGTTATTAAGCTAGCTGAGGCAATGGGCGGACGTCACTGTGTTCACATTCTTTTCAGATCATCGTCAGGGTAGATGAAAGGGCTCAAGTGACGTTTAAGATTTAATCTGTGAGTACAAAGAAGCAGGGGTGGTGAGAGGTCATTTCTCAGCAGGTGAATCTCAGGACTAAATGTCGGTAGCCCCAGGGAGGACTCTGTGACATAAGCACATTGCATCTAGGGCAGGATCAGGTCTCTTCTCCCAGCACGCGAGCTGTGGGCAGATTTCCAACAGCTTGGATTAATCATAGCTGTGGAGATTCAAACATACATCTAACTTGGTCAATCAAGACCTTTTAGATAGACTTTAAGATAAACATACAGCCAACTCATAAACTAGGGACAGGCAATTATGTATCAAAATATTTTGGTCACATTCACGTATATAGCATCTTATAAACACAATGCTTTCTAAAGACCGGTCAGAAATCATCATATAAATTATGATTTGTTGGTTGTACTGATAGCAAGAAAAAACAACATATTTAACTGTGTACAGTACCATTCAAAAGTTTAGGGCTAGTAAGATTATTTTTTAAGAAATTATTTTTATTCATAAAGGATGCATTAAACTTATTTAAAGTGAGAGTAATGACATTTATAAAAGAATTTTTTATATGAATGCATTTTTTTTTTCTTAATTTTGGCAACCTTTTTTCCTTTTTGCTAGTTTTTTTTTCCTCTAATAATCATCTCACAGCCTCCCTCTCTTCAGCACCACAGAGACTTGCCCTTGTTGTGGCCTTTGCACTCGTTCTGTCCACTTGCTTTATTTTTTCATCCTCTGTTGGCTCATCAAGACTGACCTTAGTGTCTCCTCTGTTTACAAATTATGGGCTAATGTCTGTCCAAGTGTATTTACTGTCATCTCACTCTCGGCCTCTCCCTTTTTCCTTTTCTGTTTGTTAGTTCTTCTTATGTGATGACAGACAAAACACGGACGAATATCATCAACAACCTGACTCATTTGTCACAACCGTGCCCATCATCTCGGGACATGTACTGCCCCAATCTGTCCTGTCCTGCCTCCTTTCTCATGTTCTTGTTTACTATTCTTTTGCTGTCTTTCAAGCACTGACATTTCCTTAATAAAATGCAAATCTTATTTAGCAGTTTCTATTCCATTCTATTCCTATGTTCCTACAGCAGTGATTCAGAAGCGTAGATTATCTGTCAGTAGAGGTGATTTAGCAGACAGGTTTTTTTTTTCTAAAGCAACTTGCTGTACCCTTATTACAATATAATGTCTCTGGAACAACCTGGATTAAAGCGTCTTGCTCAAAGGCATGTTAACTCATGATAACTCTGTGTGATATCTCATCTCCTTACAGAGTTTGCAACCACCCAATTATCACACCTATGACAAGGCTACACTACCCCTCTACTTTAAACTGCATAAAGCTACAGTTCAGCACCAGTCACACTAAATATACAATATTTATAGTATTTAGTAGATATCAACTTCAAAAGTTTGAGGTCAGAATGTTCGTCAGCCAATCAGATTCAAGCATTCAACGGCCTCGTAGTATAAATATATACAATTATAAGTGTATATTAGGGTTGTGCCGATAGACGATAGTATCGTGTATTGACGATAGTCAGAGATATATCGATATAAGCAGATTTCTCTGTTGATAATCAAGACGATATTAGGCTCATTTTCATATTAATGTATTAGATAATAATAATAATAACTATTATTTTTTATTAGGCTGCTTATTATAATTCGGCTATCAATATTTTTTATTAGGCTGCTTATTATAATTCGGCTATCAAACTACCCAGCTATTTCACTTCAGCACCTCATTTCACACACACACACACACACACACACCGCAAGTACAGGAGGATTAGAGCCTGTAGTCACTGAAGTTGTCCGCTTTGACACGGATAACTCGTTAAATCCATGAAATGAAAGAGATAGAAAACGAGGAGTTGGTGTCCCACACATTTATTGGCTGCTACACGACAACGCGCTCTTCTCATACATGAGAGATTAACTCCTTCTTGGCTTACAAATAAAGTAAAGACAAAATAATAACAGGGCGGCAGAGCGAACTTATCAATAGTGGTTCTCACGTAGTGGTTTTGCCGTTACAAAGTCTCCATCCACAAACAGACATACATCGTCTGCAAATATAAGGTATTTCATTGCACTTTAACAAGTAATCTGAATGGCCTATATATGTGCACCATTTTAAACGAGCCCTCACTAACTAAGTTTAATGCCACAGTTATGTTAGAATGCATCTCATTCTTGTTTCTGTAGCAGTGCGTCAGACTCGTCATGAAGCGTGTTGTCCAGAGCGATGATGACTGATGCATCAGTTCAATTCAACTTTACTCATAATAATTGAACTTAGCTGTTTTAAATACTTTATATTTAACGTGTTCGTTTATGCCCAATAGTAGTGTTAAACTGTTGGGCTTTAAATGAAATCTACTATTGATTTTCACCATTGACTGATTCTGTAGAACTTTGACATAACTTCCGTGCACAGATGCGACAGATGTCACACACGCGATAGGACAGTTGTGTCTGACTACATATGAACTAGCTGTTTAAAATACAGTATTTTTAGATTTAACGTTAGTTTATCAGTATGTTTGAAAGTATATTTTTTCGATTATTGGTGATTCCATGGGCTCTCTCTCTCGTGCACCTGCTCGGTTTAAAACTCCAAATAGTTATGCTATGACAAGAACAAAGAGTCTCTCTCTTGCTTCACCCATGCACGATAATATCGTGTATCATCATTCTTACGGGCTGACGATATCCATACCACCCAACACTAATGTATATGAAACCTTTTTAATGGTATATACAAATAAAATGGGGAGCATTTGTTCAGTTTTAAGAGTGACAAATAATGAAACAAAATTACTGAAAGGCATATTTTACATTACTTTTTACCCCAAATTCTTGTAAAAATTAGAAAATGTGCATTGTTGTTGGATAATTATGGAAATTAATCGAGGCAGAATCTTAACAGACCACTTCTGTCAATCAGCCAAGTGGACACTGGCCGAGGCCAATAAAAATGCCCAAATATTGGTTGATTAATAACAAACTAATGGACTATAGTACTTAAATTATCTTAAGCCCCTTTCACACTGCACGTCGGACCCGCAATATTTCCGGAACATTGCCGGGTCGCCTTCTGTGTGAAAGCAACCACGTCCCGGGATTGATTACTGCATTGAACCGGGGTCGGGGACCTAGTAACATTGCGGGGTTCGACCCGGGACGAGCGCTGTGTGAACAAAAGCCAGATCTAATTCAGTGTCGTAGTGATGATGCACGTTATCGCGCGACTCTTTTACCAGCTGTTTTGAAGGAAGATCAACGTTCGAGACAAAAACATATGTGCATACTGTAATGAAGCAGAGATCAGTTAGTTCCTCACTTTCCGCGCTGATACCGAGATCGTTCGCCAGCTTCAGTGAAAGTATTAAGTGCCTAGTGTTTTCGACTCATACATTACACGTCACACATTGATGTCACGTGTCGTTACGGGATCTTCAAGAGTTGTGTGTGAAAGCACGCACATATACCGGGTAATCACTGGCAGTGTGAAAGAGCAAAATCTAGCGACCCGGGAACAATTGCAGGAACACTTTACCTGTGTATTTGCCGGAATGGCAGTGTGAAAGGGGCTTTAGATATCCAGCCCAGCTATGAAAAAGCAAGTTCTCACTCAACAGTGACATATCACACTCAACCTAGACACAACATTTTAAATAACTATTATTGTTCACTCTTCCTTGTGATTAAGTACTGAGAAACATGAGACATGCCTTGATCATTATACTATATATTTTACATCTACAGTGCTTTGTTAAATTAAAAATATGAAAAATACATTTTTAAGGGACAAATACTATAAATATCAAGATATATCTAGATTATTGACAAATCTAGATATATCAAAACGCTGAAAAATATTGATCGTTTTTATATTTCCAATTATGTTTTAAAAGACCAGAGAGTCTGAAGTCATTGAGGGCAGGAGAGGGTGTGAGACGGCTCTTTCTCTGGGGTAAACAGAGTGATTTGGACAGAGTGATACAGCTGGAAACGACAGTGAGAGGGAAACCGCTTCTACCTGGAACCAGATCCACTCACCTCTTATTAATGCAGTTCAGAATAAAACAGGCCCTCCAACAGCAGCAAGGCCTGAGGGGAAAGGAGTGTGTGTGTGTGTGTGTGTGCTCTTGTTTTTGTGACATCAGGACACAACTCTGTATAATGACATGGGAATGACACCGGTATTACAAGGACAGGGTGACTTATGAGGACATAACCCATGTCCCCATTTTTCAAAACGCTTATAAATCATACAGAATTAGTTTTTTTTTTTGAGAAAGTAAAAATGCACAAAGTTTCCTGTGAGGGTTAAGGTTAGGTGTAGGGTTGGTGAAGGGCGATAGAATATACAGTTTGTACAGTATAAAACCATTACGCCTATGGGATGAACCCACTTTCCACAAAACAAACACGTGTGTGTGTGTGTGTGTGTGTGTGTGTGTGTGTGTGTGTGCATTATAGAGAAGTGTGAACATACATAAGGAAGAATGAAAAACTAAATCCATTCCTCTAAGCCACTTTATCACTGGTTCAATGTAAGTTACATTCACACAAGCGCACTGTGAGCCAAACATTCAGACAGCAAATAAAAATGACTTCAGTGAGACAGACACTCCAGTAATGCGGGAAAGCAGCTCGATTTGGTTCTTCAGCTCATACCAATGAGGTACTGCCAGAATAAACAACCCGAAACAGCTCCCACTATCCAAAGCATGAGAAACACTGCATCTCAGCCTGCCCATCCAATAAAATTCCTGCAAATACAAGACAGACAGCTTAATGTCCTGCAGGTAGCACACACTTCCACAAACACAGGCCATAGCGTCCATTTCACTCTCAAAAACAGCTTAAGGTTCCTTGCCATCATACGACTAATCCACCACGCACAGCTTTACTTAGACAGGTGCTCGTCCATGTCCCCCTGCAGTCATCTGTGTGTGTACACACACATTCATTATAACATTATATCCTCTCTAGCCACCATGGCAACACTCACCTGACTTCTCTTTCCACCTCATTGAGCGCTCTTTCTGCCCATATGCTTTCCTCCACTTCTCTCTATTATTCAATCGGTCTCAGTAGGTGTGCAACAGCACTTTTTCTACAGCTAATGGAGAAGTCAAACAGTTTGTGTGCTCTTGAGGCCTGCGGTCCACTTCAAAATAACTGGATGATGTCAAGATAGTGAACAAACAAACAATTGATAACAGTGACAAAACTCTCTGGCTAATATCGATGCAGATGGAAATTCACCAAAAAAAAAAAATCTAATTTGTTTAGTCTGCATATGTTTATGGGAGCACGTTCTCTCTGATCACAGACAATCCCTGCGTCAAACCGGCCATAGCTGTTGCATGTCGCAGGACTGGGTGCAGTCAGAAACAGCTTGTTTCACAGATGTGCTACATGTCAGTAAACTGTGATGAAATTCATTGTGAAGGATTATGATGCACTTCTGATATCTCTTTCTACTGATGAGGAAACAAAAGTCTACAGCTTTATCAGCAGTAATATACATAAACATCTGACTAAACAGTTTGCCCAAAAATGTCACATTCATGATGTTTAAAACTGTTATGACTTACTTTCTTCTGTGTAACATTACATATATTCTGAGGAATGTTCACACTGCTCCAGAAGTGTAAAGCTCCATAAAGCACCATTAATATGACTCGCTAGATAGTCTTACAAGTTAAAAGTCAATTCAAGCTCTTATCAGTTCAAGTTCAGTTGACAACCTTGATATGCCCTGATAACTGTTATCCTTTTATTGTATGGAAAAAGAGCAGTTCAGAGAGTACAGAAAAATGACATTAATACAGGTTCGTGATAACAGAAATATTTAAATATACTGTAAATTAAACATCCAACAAAAAGATGGATTCTTTAAAAAGAGGAACAATGTTTCCTGTATCCTTGTGGTCTTAATAGTCTTCTATATCATCATCATGATTATCTCACACTGATCAAAACTGCTCATTACGCATGTCTGTGTGTGCTTCAGCAGCAACAGCAGAAATGCCATGGAAATACAGGCAGAGCAGACAATACAACTTTTGATTCAATCGGTCACGTAGGGAGTCTTTATCTGCAGCACATTAATAAAGCTCATGGGGAGCAGCAGCAGAAAGAAGCTGAAGCTTCTCGCATTAAAGAAAAGGACAGATTCACTACTAACTTGGCATGAGCGAAGCTAAAAGTGCCAAGCCTGCTGGCTTCCTCTCTCCACTCAGTAAGTCTGAGATGGATTGTGGTCACACTCAGTGCACAACAGAGCTGTGATCAAGGCCTGGTGTTGTGGACTTCAGGACAAGGTCAAACGATGACGGTCCCCATAGACGATTCAATAATTACCAGAGCAAAACAAGTTTGCCAGCTCTCCAAGCATTCACACTGCAAAGGCACAGCAAAGTCTTTCACTCAGGATGGGTGGCTGTCCACCGCTGGATTAGTGAGGTCCTAGTTTATCTAGTTTTTGTTTTAGCTTTAATATTATGCTGACAGCATGTTATGCTTTAGCATGTTGTTAAGACTGTCAGCATGTTAAACTCTCAGAAGTTGCATCGCTAAGCACCAGACAAAGCAAGCATCACGCATCATATTTTGTTTTCCAAAAGAGCTTCTTGGCTCTCTGTAAGGCTAATGTTGCTAAAGCTACCATTGTCTCTGCCTGTTGTCACTAATGCTGCCTCCATATTCTACCAAAATGATCGTAAATAGGAATGTTGTAGTTAAAAATTGCATTTGGAAACAATGTGAGGTCAGTAACACGGTCACCACCAGTTAAACCGTAACACTGGTATGCCCGCGAGCATGAGCTCTTGAAGCTCCACCCTTTTCAAAAAAGGGAAGCGGGAGCACCAGCTCATTTTCATTTAAAGGTGACAAACACAAAAAACTGCACGTTTTGGCTTATTCCCTAAAAGTAGCAATTTCAACAAGCTATACAAAAATATCTGAGGTATTTTGAGATCAAACTTTGCATACACATTCTTATATGGAACTTTTAATCTGGTATTCAGCATGAAATGAAAATAAACCCTGTATATTTCATTGTGAAAGTTTAAATCTCTGCAAGTTTTTTTTTTTTGACCTTGTTATTTAATCATAACTTGATTCTCCATTGAAATGACCCTCTGGTGAGACATGTCTGACTTTAGGAAAGCAGCTGCACCTTTTTATTTTTTTACAACTAACTGCAAGCTCACATTCAGATCTGCCCCCATCCAATTAACAACACACAGACAGACCCAAGTCACTGTCCTACTTTTTTTTTTTTCACACAAAAGTGCCAACCAGAAATGCCCCAGTAATGTAATCAAATTAATTTCCAATAAGGCAGTGCTCACACACTTATATTCCAAAAGGAGAGAAACATCCCAGTGCCACAGCAATCATGTCAAAGGCCATTGGCAGATATTTTTTAATTAGGTAACGGAGTTTAAAAACCCAAAACATCCAAACACTTTCAAATGGAAACAATGTTTACAATGTATGCAAACTCATAGCCCTTCAGCTCAACTCTTTCTAGGAAAAAAGGATAGGTGTAGCTGCTTGGTGTAAAGTGGAGGGCGCCGGATTTGTACACTGACATGCTTGTGTGTAAGAGTGTGAGCTTAAGCCGCGAGTCTGTCCCGCAGCAGACCATCTGCTGATCCAGGGTGTCACTACGTCTCCCCCCGACCCGTCAGGGATTATCCTGTTACGTGCTTTAGACGCCTGCAGTTTCCCAGCAGTTAAAACAGAGCAGGTAGGACGCAGCCCTACACCCGATGCATGACAGTGGGAGATTAATGGATGGCCTTGTTGTGAAATCACTTCCCTTTCAATTCTGCCAGGGTCAAGTGTTTACTGATTGGTCCACTTTAGGCTAGCTGTAGCTTAAATGTAATTATCAATGCTTTATACATTCTTCTTATTCTCAGCTCAGTAAAGACAAAAGTTTTGATCTTCTGATCATAACTCTTTCAGCACCCCCTCTACACAGCTTGGTGATGGCGACTCTCCTCAAATATGAATAAATTATTTAGGGCCTTGCAAACAATGAGTCAGCCACCCGAATAATGGTGTTCGTCTGTGTCAATGTTTGCACAGTGTGCCACATGCAAAATTCATACGCATATCACAGAATACATTATATCCTTTCAAAATACAGAACGACACTCATTTGAAATGAACAGAGCCTGGGGTGTAAATAGCATGACAGGCTTGCATTCTGGTTAGGGGAAAGAGGAAGCTGGGCTTTTGTGCTGATATTTATTGTGTTATACAAGTGGTGCAATAGGCCTACTTGTCGTTGGTCGATGTTAATCTATCATCTTAAAAATCCCCAATGCTGGAACTCAACCCCTTAAAAGAAAATCTATACAAACTGTTGTTAATTGATACCAAAATTCTGCAACAACTCAAGAAAATCAGCAGGAGGGTCATGATAAAAACATACAGATGTGCTGCAAATATTTATGACACCTGTTAAACTAGAACTACAAACAAACTTGAAAATGTTACATTTATTGACCTCAAATAGTGTAGGAAACTTAACTCAGAAAAACTCAATGTTTAAAGGTTTGTTGATTCCATAGTTTTGAGTATTTTTATGCCCAACTAATCAAATAGTAAATTCACTTTCAGAAGTGAAGTCTTCTGCTTTTAAGAAAACATGCTTGGTTTTCCTTTGAGAAAGGCATTAAATTTAGGGGTTGTGAAATGATGGCTTCCATATGCTCTCAGCTGTTAAGAAACATAAGAAAAAACCACAAGAGTTTTACTGCAAGATGATTCTCCATCCAATGATCCAGGTTTTTCAAACAAAACATTTCCTCAACCCTGTTCTTTGTAGCTTGGAAACATCAGTTTCATCAGTTGCTCCTTTATTAACTGAACATACCAGCAAAATATTCCTCAAGAAAGGATTGCACTTACGGATTCCATGATTTATTTGTCGTGATGTCTGCCTGATTATTTTTAGTAAAAAAATAAATAAATAAAAAACTACCAAATTTACATTCATGTAATAAATGAGCACAATGTTTTTGTCTTTTTTCAATCTTTTCTGTTCCACTATGATTCCAGTTCAAAGGGAGCGTATGTGTTCCATTCGAACGGCATTAAAGTGTGTGAGATGTGTATTGAAATTGTAATTATTTACAGAGTTATATTACGTCACACGTCTCTTGTAAGTTTTGTCTGTGTGTGAAGACACTGAAAGAAGTGATGTAAACTTCAGTGGATTTCCAGTGCCGAGGGTGTAGGGAGTATGACAATCAGAACACAGTTCATGCATGGAGCTCTCTTCTAAAGAGCTGCTTATCTGAATCCGGTGTGTTAAATAAGAGAGGTCATGCAAAATATGCAGAGCGGTGTTCGCAAGGAATGGACCCTTCACAAAGTCCTGCTCACCTTGGTTACTGTTGCTAAGTCTGATAAGCTGTGGCGCACTCATGCCACAAATCACTCACACCGTGAAAAATACACTGCGAAGCAAAGAGGAAACTGACAATGTGCCGACATAATGTCTCAATTTTCAAATTTTTTCTTTTTTTTTTTGGAAACTCAAATAATAAGTTAAATAAATATACTCTTCTGTCTGGTTTGTTTGTCGCCTGATTCGGTGTTATGATTGGTCAGATCACCTGTCAATCAAAAGATGTCAATTGCTATGATCACTAGAAGTAAACTCAAACGTAAGTCCTACTTTCGATGAAATAAAGCAGAGCAACTGTTCTTCCCTCAGTATATCATGAGCTAATTGAACTAAAGCTGAATTTCAGACACAAACATGTTGATTGATTAATCTCCACGGATCCAAGAACGTTCCTTATAACCGGTCTACATATGATCAAGGTAAACAGACATTATAACTATTTGGACACTGATGAATTCAACACTGGGGATCAGAACTTAGCAATGTAAATGAAAAGTTTATTATTAACTTCTTAGCATTTGGCCTCCTTTGCTTTAATGTAAACCTGATGCTGCTGTTAGCCTGAATAATTGAAAGTGATCCAAGGGGAATCTCATGACAAAGCAAACACATGTACACAAGCTAACGAGAATACAACCACCTCTCCCTTCCTTTCACACCTCTGGCCCTCTCTGGCACACAGAGATCATAAACATGTACACAATTGTGCCTTTCTTTTAAATGTGTCCCAAAACACACTCAGCAATCACCCACTCTCTTCCCGTTTATGTGCACACACACCATTTGGCTGGGGCTCATTAAAAATTCACCGTTTTTTTCCATTAAAGATTCACCACAGCAGTGCTGTTACGTTTATCAGGCCTCTGGCAGTCGCCCTTCAGCAAGCAACCAGGAAACATTCCAGGATCCTGATATTACAGTAAGGCCACCATGCTGCAGCTGATCTGAGGGAGGTCAGAGAGAACAAGAGAGATGTGGAGAGGCAGAAAGTGGTGAAGGTCTCTTTTTCCATTTAGAGCTACGACAGGCTGCGTGCCTCAATTATTCAGCAGTGTTTCACGCGCCTCCTGACATCACCACTGCACACTTGCAACGCCTGAATCTCAGCCACAAGCTCCATACTGCCCTGGATCACACCACTGACCACCATCACACACACGATACAAGCAAGACTGCTATCATTAGTACTGTATGTTCGGGCAAACCACACACGGCCACAGAACTGTGAAGGAATGTGTTACAACAGAGGTCTTCAATGGTGAAATGAACAGGTACAAATACATTTTTCTGAAAAATAAGGAAGATGTGTTAAAATACAAATTTACTTGTACATTAAACTTTGCAGTGATTGTACCACATTCAAACTGATCATGTACAATTAAAATAAACATTATTTGAAATTGAAACAATGACCTTCAGGTTTAAAATCCAGGTTCAAGGGTCCATAGCTTGAAAAATGGTTGAAGTCTACTACTGTTTTAATAATTATAAAATACACTAATCCTTTATATTAAGATTCAATTAGTTAAAGCTGACATAAAATGGAAATTTACTGTCTATTTTCTAAATTTATTTTATTGATCTTATTGTAAATGATTAATCCATGTACGCTGAATTTTTTACCTCATAATTTTTCATCAAAATGTCATAACTTGATCTTCCGGTGAAAAAACACTTCTCTCTACTGACGTATGCAGGACTTTTCCAGACATTTAGTTACAATCATCTGCAAGCTTGCATTCAGATCTGCCTTTATACAATTAAAGTGCCTTAGATCGGTTGTACTTTAAAGCAACAGAGATCATGAACTAACATGCAGCATTTATTAATCTAAAGTTAAATTTAGCTCCTGTTAATGTAGAATTAAAAAGATACAAATCTATTCGAATGAGTAGAAAACAAAATTAATCTAGATGAATAAATTATTTTATAAATTCATTTTTAGTTCATGACACTAACCATTTCACAGCACACGAAAAAGAAGATGGACTATGAGTAACCAGTGGTAAGTTCACGTAGTTTATTCTTAGTGCTCTACATTTACATAATGCTTTCCTTAACATTTCATTGGACTAATCGGAATTTTATGCAAAACAGGTAAGAAATTGAAGCATCACATTCAAATAAATTCAAAATAAAATGAAACTTAAAAATGAAATCTTAAACTATACTTAAGAATCTGAGCAGAAATTTGTAGCAGTATAGCATTAAACAACAACTATAAGGCACTCTCAACAAATGAGTGCACTGCCCACTATATACTAAAATGTACAATCAACATTGGACTGAGTAATTGCAGACCATCCTGGCCTTTGAAAGATGACTCAGAGATGATAATAGCTTATATGTCTGTTAACAGGTTGGCATGTCGAGAGATCTCTCTGGGCTTTGATTAAGGCCAAGGGAATGGGGAGATTTCACAGGAGGGGACTTTGGCACTGTTGCTTTTTAATGCAGTGCCAGCCAGCTTGATGAAGAGTCTGAAGAAAAACTGTTGCCAAGTTCCCTGAAATAAAGCCTAAGAGAGTTGCCAAACTATGCTGATCTAATTACCTGATGTTTTTTGTCCTAGGGTCTTTTAAAATAAATCTGTTGTTTACTGGCCATCCATGGGGACCGTAGCATACACATATGTACACAATGAGAACAGGATCTGTTATAATTCAACTTGAAGGTCTACAGACAGTACAATCATTTCTCCAGCTCTTGCGTTCTGGCCTAAAACAGCAACAAAGGCTGTAGGGAACAGCTTTTACATCCGAACACAATGCCGATGCAAAATGTCACTGTAACAAGTCACCAGATTGAAAGCGAAGCTCTTTTTTGGCACATAGTTGTTACAGGATTTCGGTCTGTGTGAAAAGTTCAGGCAAAGTGAACACAATTAATGTGTTATCTTGATTAGTCTTCGAGTAATCATGCCCATGCCAAGCTGCCAATCCAAAAAGAGTCATTTAATTAAAATCCATTTCATTTAATTCAACCCAGCCCAACCTGATACCATACGAGGACAGGTACACAAAGTATCCGTTCCCCGAAATAGAACAGTGGCTGGGGCTCATGTATCCTGACCATCTTCACCAACAGCATAATTAGTACTGATGATACTGACAGTGATTAGTGACTCAACTGAGACACCGAATGAATGAATGAAAGAAGAAACATCAACAGGTTCATTGCATTAGCTGCTACGCATTTGAGATCAGAGCACAGACAGAACCATCCATGGAGAGACAAATGATCAATATTGTTCAGTCTGCTCAGAAGAATTAACATCATGCTTCCTGTCTCAGCATTTGTGGTAGGTTAAAATACTTTAAATTAGCATGTGCTCAGAGTACAATAAGACAATAGTTTCTGCCATTCAAAAAATGAGAACCAGTCATATTTGGCCAGTTCTGATATAGAATGCTATATCACAAATAATGCATATCTGATCAGATCAAAGAGAAATATCAGAGTAACTTTCAGGATGATGGTGTATTGACACAAATGTAACATGTAACATTCTAGGAAGAATGATTCAGATGAACTACAGGAGTCAGACTAGCAGGTTAGTAAAAAGCTAAATCTTACCTCTTGCTGAAAGCTTTTTTGTGTTGATGATCTTAGCAGCATATTCCTGACCAGTTGATTTCTTTACACATCGCCGAACAACAGAAAAGGCACCCCTGTTTGAAAGAAACAGAAATGTCAATGTCAATATTTACACACTCAAGCAAGCCTGAAATTAATTTAAAAGCAATAATCATATAATGAAGCAAATAGCTTTCAACAGTACCCATTTAACATTTCTGCAGTTATTTCCAGAAGTAAAAAGTTTTCACTTTTCCCACAGGGATTTTTCAAAAATTCTTTGATTTGGACTTGTAAACTATGAACGAGACCACCAAGCTATGGGAGGAACCACAATTTCCCAAAAACTTTCAATTTAATGACAGAGAACTACAATGCCATGAAACACCGCAAGAGACATAATCAAATAAAAAAATATGGAGAAATATAAAACTACTGATTTAAAGGTGTTAATTATACACATATACAAACATTGTGTTAAATATGTAGATTATTCATACAAGTAGTTTAATATCTTAGGGAGACTATTATTTGCTTCGACGCCAGTGTAATCACTTGCACTTTCTTCAGTAGATACACTGTCATTTTTGCTTATAAGAATAATACATCATTCGTAACTGCAAAGGGTCTACTTTTTGTGTGCACTCACAATATCATCAAAACATTGCGTTTTTATAAAATAAAGAAAACAAACATGATGCACTTTCTGCCGTCTCGTCTTTTTTAGGAGTACAAAGATGAACTGAAACTGAGTGAAAACATGCCTCACAGACATGATAAATATACAAAGCTTTAAATGACTACTTAAAATAAAACAAATCGAAAACAAAAACTCTCATATTATAATCAAAATCTGGGACATTAAACACTTTTGAGCCGCTCTTGACAGTCGCGGTAGCGCGGCCTCATGTTGTTTCTACCAGTGCGGCAATTTTCCATCACCAATTGATGGATTTCTAAAATATAATTTTTCCTCGAAAAGCTGGTCGCACCAATGAGACTTCCAATTTCTTTAGTTGCACCATTGAGAAATTAGGTCGCACTCTAGAGCCCTGTGATTGGTAGATTTCTCTGCAAAATCCTGGGTAATGTAGTTTTTCCTCAGGATTTCCACTGTTGTGTTGAACATGCTTAATTAAAAAATAAGTTGAAACAAAGTGGGCTGATGACTTCAACCAAAGTATATACCACTCTTTAACAATGTAGTAGCTCACATCAGGTGCGTTTTCAAAAGGTTTATAAGATTGTTAAAAATAAATTCCACTAAGAATAAAAGGAGTTTTACTTCTGGAACCCTACTGCTGCATTCTATTGGATGCAATATCACAAAAAAGAAAGTGACAACAACAATACACTGGAACTAAAAATTCAGCTTTAAATGTACTACATAAAATAGGCTATGTCACTGAAATGATTAACATACAGTACTTGCAAAAATGCCAACTTACTTACTACTTATAGGCAACTATTTTGAGCTGTTATGAGAACAGTGGAAACAAGTAAAATGTGTCTTTTTCAGGTTTTTAAGAGCTCTCCAAAAATGATTTGGGCACTGATAAAACATCAACTACACTATACTGAAATATTTACTATTTAAATGTTGGCTGAAAAAAATTACTCTGAGCACACAGCTACTTTTGAATGGACAAAGATGCTTTTTGGCAGCAGACATGGTATCTAACAGCAGGAGCTAAATGAAACACGCTACGTCAGTTAAACTAACTCATTATGGTGTGTTCACATCCTGGGAGGCTGTGGAGTTGATATGCTGTTTGTTTCTAGTAAGCTCTGTTCAGATTTGCGAACAGTTGCTGTCACTCAAGACAAAAATTGCTGTCAGTAACCCTTTAGTTAAGAAATACCGGTATCCTATGACCAAAGTCACACCATCGGCACAGAGCCGCAGATCCAACTCGTCAGATTGGCTAGCATGTACAAGCATGTAAAATTTTGTTTTCCAGTTTCTGGAGACACAACCTATAGTAGTGATATACAGTACATATGTCAGGCATACAGACTTTAATATTGCATGGTGTTCAAATCAACAACAAAAACAGCAGCTTTGTCAACATCAAGTCAAATGCTAAATTGGACATTTCACAAACAAAAACAGCAGTAAGTCTGAATCATTTCCACTAATCAGTTCTTTATAAGAGTTTATGTAGAAGAAAAGGTTCAAAAAGTGATTCAGTGGGACATTAGGTCTAGGGATGCATGATCATGATTTTTCATGGCCGATTCCGATACCGATTTTTTTTTTACAAGCAAACTAGCCGATTCCGATACCGATTTCCGATTTTTAAAAATCTTTTAAGCAACAAACAAGAAAGAAGGGAAGTATGCAAAACAAAATGTTTATTTGGTATTTAATAGGCCAAACTTGCTTTTGGCTATTGAAAACAATAACCGTAACCATCTGAAATTAACAGCAGTACCTGCACAGTAAGTAGCCTACATTCAGTACAAACATAGATGGTATACAGACATCTGCATTTAGCTTTTGTTTTTGAATTGGGTTGAAACTACAGAACTGGCCTTAAATATAAAGATTAACTGTAACCATGTGAAATTAAAACCAACAACTGCATAGTTCTACAGTCCAAACAACACAATCAACACACATTCAATAAGAGGTTTCTTAATCAGCATTCAGTATTTGTTTTAGTTTTTAATTAGATTTGGTTTTAAATAAAAAAAATCTGGTCTTTACCAGTGAGACTAAATAAAAGTATTCTATATAAATACATTATTCCAAAATGTTAAAATCAAATAATGTTGGTGCGAATAAAACAAAGATGCAGTGTTTCATTCATCCAATAATAAAAAATAATAAAAGATTAGGGTAATGATCTATGGGTAATGACCTATTTTCTTTTTTTTACTTGAGCCAATGAATAATAAATAACTTATTGTCTCAAGTAAAAAAAATATAGATGTGAATCATTACCCTGGAAATTTTTAATTGGATGAATGAAACCCCAGGTGATTTTTAAATCAAATTAAGTCTATGTAATTTTAAGGTAAAATAAAAATAATCATCCTAATGCAGAACTGACGATTACTTCTGGCTTTTCAAACGTGTATGCAAGTTCTACTTTACAAAAAATAAAAAATAAAATAAAACAAATTTCAGTTTTGTCACAGTTTAGTCCGTTTCGTTTCTCATCCAACACGTGAGAGGTTGATCTGAACATCTCTTCACGGTCCACCCGTGTGCAGGGCTCGGACCGGTACAGTATAAGCTCGCGCAGCTTCAGTGCACGCAGAAAAGGGACTCTTAAGCCCCTTTCACACTGCACGTCGGACCGCAATATTCCCGTAAATGCCTGGTCGCCTTCTGTGTGAAAGCAACCACGTCCCGGAATTGATTACGAATCGAACCCGGGTCGGGGACATAGTAACATTGCGGTAATCGATCCGGAACGAGCGCTGTGTGAACAAAAGCCAGATCTAATTCGGTATCGAAGTGATGACGCGCGTTATCGCGCGACTCTTTTACCGGCTGTTTTGAAGGAAGATCAACATTCGCGACGAAAACATATGTGCAAACTGTAATGAAGCAGAGATCAGTTAGTTCCTCACTTTCCGCGCTGACGCAGAGATCGTTTGCTTACTTCAGTTAAAGTACACCAACAGCTGATCGCTTCCTGTCTGTGCCTCAGACATGAAGCTCTGCATTTCCAGTACTGATCGGCTGCCCGTGTCCTGCACACAGATTTCGAAATACTCTTCCACACAAATGACTTACCAAACGATTACAATGTAGTCTGTGCACGCGAGCGCACTTCCGGAAAAATCGGCCAAAAAAAAAAAAAAAAAAAACTGTCCGATTGCCGATCGCGTATTTTAAGCAAAAACCGTCCGGTTCCGATTTATGGCCGGTCAACCGGTGCATCCCTAATTAGGTCATCACATGGACTCCATCTGACATGTATTTATTAAGTTTTATTTACTAAGTTACTACTACAGTTATTTCTCTATTTTTAACAGTGTTAACAAAATTACATATTCTATAAAATAGAACTAGAATTTGTTTTGTTTTTTAAGAGTTTTATTATGTTTATTTACTAAGGTATTATTACTGTAATTTATTAAAGCCAAATCTGTGTCATATGCATGTTGATAAAACGGTCAAACAACCGAATCATAAACATATTTCCGGTACGTTTTATTTGTGACATCTCTGCTACTTTGCTATTTAAAGGGGGCCTATAATGCTTTTTCACTTTTTCAACTTTAGTCTGTAATGTTGCTGTTGGAGCATAAAAAAGATCTGCAATGTTACAAAGTTCAAAGTTCACTTCAAAAGGACATATTCTATTAACAGAAATCACTTTTCTAAAACTACAACGAACGACTCGTTTGGACTACGTTTCTTTTCCGGGATTTGTGATATCACAAATATTGACGAATGGTACAAGACCTGGTTGAGCTGAAACGAGTGTTATTACTATGTCGGAGACATGATAGCTTTCCCACTTTTTTTTACACTGAAGCTGACAGCATGCGACAATAGGGCCTTTCGCACCACTTTAGTTCCAGAAGTAAATGTACAGTACTTTTTTTTTTTTTGCCAAACGGCTATGTCTGTGTGAGCTTGTAGCATACGTGCATGTGAGGACCTAAATTCGCCGTGATTGGCTGTCCACCACCAGGACGTGACGGGGAGGATTTCTGAAGATACTCGCAGTCACACAACACAAGTGTAGTTGTTTTTTCTCAAAACGTTTCCGTTTTACAATGCCAAAGAGGTCTAAAGTGTGGCAAAGTGCAACATATGCGATAAGAGTATTGCAACCAAAGCCAGCAATACCACCAATTTAATGAAGCATTTGTTTGGATGAGTGTTTTGCCCTCCCTCCCCGTTTAGTTTGGTCTACTCCATTGCGTATGTTAAAACACGCCCCCTTTTATGTCGTCTAAAAAAAACAGAGAGAAAGAGACAGATTTATCCAGTACAGCAAATTTCTCTAAGCAGCAGGCCACTGTATACGTTCACTTAAAACATAACCGATGGTGTTTAC
Organism: Carassius auratus; assembly: GCF_003368295.1. Lineage (NCBI taxonomy): Eukaryota > Metazoa > Chordata > Actinopteri > Cypriniformes > Cyprinidae > Carassius > Carassius auratus. The sequence continues at coordinate 13,897,579 of NC_039255.1, read as the reverse complement.
GAGAATACTTACAGATTATTTTGATATAATTGTGTATGTGTTCATTCAGAAGTTACGATACGCGAAAGATGAATTAATTCTCTGTACGCGCATTGTATGAAATGCTGCTCGCAGCGCGTGCTTTGAATGAATGAGTGCAAGCTCCAAACGCGCAAATTGTTTAAAATGCCTGAATCAGCAATATTTAGAAACAAGTGCAAACGATCAGCTACGATCGGTTTCATCCCTTCAAGCAAGTGAACAACACGAAGCAAGTTAGGAATTTATTATTGGAGATGATCTATTATCGAACATCTCGAATGAATAAAGACTTCAAGTTCATCTGTAAAGCACATAAAGCTATCGTTTTTGAGTTTATAAACTTCTATTTCATGCATGATTTGTATGGATCTGATAACTGAATGCAAAGTGTGAGTTCTAGAAGAATGTTTGTGTCTTGATGAGCATGTAGCGCTCACTAGGAGTCGCTAAATGAACAGCTGTTGTTCTTTTCTTTCAACTGAGGATCAGTTGCCCTATTGGTTAAAATCACCAAACTGTTTACTTAAATTAATAAATGACATCAAAACAGGGCCGTTTGCGTTATGATGTGGTGGGCTGCTGTGGGCCAGAAAGTCCAGGGCAACTTTTTGGTCCCAGTCCACCCCTGAATGGCGCACCCCTATCCAAAAAGCACAACCAGTTGTATTAATAATGTTATCCTGAGTGTGAAATGTTACCAGAATTTGTTTTAATTAAGGTTAAAAATAAAAGTTTTGTGTTTAATGTATTTGTGTTGATGTTGAAATGGATTTTAAAACATATGGTATCGGAAAAAGTATCGTTAGGAACCGGTATCGAAACTGAGGTATCGAAATTGGCACCGGATCGAAAGATTTTGAACCATACCCAGCCCTATTTGTGAGTGGCTTTCAACAACGTTTACAAAGAACAATAACGTTAACAATAGGAGGATGGAGGATGCGGTGATCACATAGCCCGCGAAACACAAATATAATATTGCCTACGGATGCTGTGTTTATTCAAGTGGTACACATTGAAAAATAGATTTTAGGACAATATAACGTTGCAATAAAATGAATAATCTAGCTGCAATTTCTTGCGCTCAGGAAGTTTGGCATAACTTGCCTGGAATGCTACAAAGTCGTGAGTCGTGGTTTGAAGTCATGACTTGCGGGCTCAAAAACCTGCCTGGAACACAGCAATAGTTCTGGTACTATGAAAAGTTTCCCGTGGTGCAAAAGGCCCTTATGGTAAGGGGCATGACATTTCCTGATCAGTTGCCCAGTGAAGCCAATCACAACACATTTAAGAAGGCTGGCCTTCATTTAATACAGGAACTAATTGAGCCATCCATTCAAGACTTCGGAGAGAGGTGTTGTAACAATGTAAAATATGTGAAAAATGATGTTTTTTTTTACTCAACTTAGTATGAGAGCCTGTTCTAGTACATCCCCAAAACAAAATCAAGACGTTGTAAAAGAGCACAATAGGAACGCTTTAAGTCATTTGCACGAGTTGTTGATTCGAAAACAGCTTAAAAGTATTCAACACGATTGCCGAAGAATCGTTCAGACCGGTTTTACCCACAGTTCAACCAGGTCATTAAAACGATCCGACTCAACAGAACGAATCAGGCAACGCTAATTCACTTCCTTCATTTTTCACGTTGATGTTTTTGGCGGCTGGACAACAACTGGCAACAAACCTAACAACCCGCCCAATGACGGTGCGATATATGATGCCCAAAACAGCAGCATTTTCCGCAACTATCGTTACACAAGTCTGCAGCAAACCGTACTATAAAGCCTGCGCGGCAGCAGTCATCAGTGATATCTGATCAATGCTTCTGAATGCTGTAAAAGTTTGGGTATACATTCAAAACGAGGACGCAAATGACAAAGCCTAGCACCTCAGACCTCAGTATTTCCCCTTCAAACGAATGGCCGTTCACATGGCGATAAAGTGTCGACAAAGTACTGCATCTCGCATCACGACGATACGCAGGCTCCCAGAGCACCCTGTAGCGCGCGAGCACGATGTTAGGAAACGCATCTAAAGATAAACAAAGAAACGAGCTTCGTGAAACCCGAGGCTTAATAAGCATACCGAATTACTCGAATCGACTCAATCGGGCTTTCGTTTAGCGGACTGCACTGGCTTTTGACATGCAAAACCGATCCGCCTGTGTGTGAAGGCTGCTGTCAACATACTGAACGATACACAGGCAACACGGTGAGACAATGCAGTGAGTGAAGAGAGAGCGTGTGTAACGCGTCACACAAATGCAGCGGTGCGGTCGCTTACTTTCCGAGTTCTTCGTACAGCTGATATTCGTCTGTAAACCTGGTGGAGGTTACAATTGTAGCCATGTTGCGCTTTACGAGGATATCGCCTCTCTGGTGTCTCCGGGACCGCCTCGCTCAGGTTTCGGGAGATCTCTCGCTCACTCACAGAGAGAAAGAGAGAGAGAAAGGAGGAGGTGGGGGTGAAGGAAGAAAGAGGTGCTGGTAAGTGTCGTGTGTGTTGTTGGTGGAGGTGGAGAGAAAGAGCACGCTGCCAGCCACGCGAGATTTTCTCTGTCGACGTCGAGAAGTGACATTCAGTGTTCGAACGCGCGACGCGACAAAACGACGTCGCGCTCTTGCTGAATAAACTGTCACTGGCTGCTGCGGTGTTTTTCATGTAGAGATGTTTGAACGTGAACGAATCGTTCTCCGGAGTCGGATCTTTTCGATGAATAGGGTGAATTCATTCGCTAAACCGATTTGAACAATTCGAATCGGAGTTGACACCTCAGCATCTGATTCCAATAATGAGCCGAGCTGTTAATGAAAGCATAAGGAGCTAGTGAACCAAGTATTTATACCAGAAATAGGATACCAGAAGTTAAAAATGGACACATCTGCTCAAACATTAAAAATAAGGTGGACTGAATTTTATTAAAATGTGCAAAAACTACAATAAATGTAACGTTGTTTAATGTATGTGCAGATGGCTTTTTGATTCTAAATTACTTTTGTCTAAATATACTGTATATTAGGTGCTTGATTGGCACCACCATTGGTCGGTTTTTGTTCTTTGGAACATGTTTGAGATAAAGCCGAATCATTAAAATGTTGATTTTACACTCGCCCTTCATTGAGTGTTATCAAAGGAGCCCAGTGTCTACAGTAGATAGTAAGGCCCGACACATACTCTGAGCAAGTACAAAAGTGCTGATGCTTCCAACTACACAAATCAATTTCATGAGTGATACTGTATTCCAAAACAGCCAAGCAGATGTTTTTAAGTCTTGATGTGGTAGTTCCTATATGTAGAACATAATCGGACATAGCCTTCATTTTTACAAAAACAAACTATCTCATCAAATAAATAAAAATGACAATTATTAAAACAGCAATCAATGATACATTTAATAAAAACATTGTATTATTCTTACTGTATTATTAAAAAAAACAGCCATTCAAAACAATTTTTAAATGTATTATTTGCATGTCTGCATGCACAAACAGGTGAAAAATGTACTCTGCCACGTTATTGATTTACTCATGATTCAAGCCTGCTTCAGGTTTCAGCCATTATATATGTCCATTATGTGAACTTTTATCGCTTCTTAGAAAAAGAATATAACAATTCACGGTCTCACGCTTGTAAATGCTCTCTCTTCTTTCATGGCCATTCTTGTGGAGCAAAACAGTCCGATTAGAAATGAATGCATAAGAAGTGCAGGGACTGTAATTACACAGAGGCAGGTTGATATGAAAGCTTAATTAGAGCAGAGTAGAGGTGGGTGGTTTTAATTGCAGTGTTCCCGTAGTGCTGATGCTCTGTGTATGAGAATGTGTCCTTGCATGCTGGGAAAAGCCACATTTTGGTATACTCTGTCCTTTGCAAAAGCTCAGCAGCAGAGGATGGATGGCTTGCTGCCAGACAGCATCAGTACCTCGGGAAAGTGTGCTGCTTTAAGTATTACAGGCTATATATGCAGATCATGTTTGAATTATATATGTGATGCATAATGTGCCACAAAATTGTGTTAGTATGTGTTAGGAAGTTTAAAAATGTAACATGAAAGAGTTATCTGAACTATAGATAAATCTCTGACTGCATTATCACTTCATCTGTGCAACAGAAGATCAAGTGAAGCATCACAAAACAGGCTAAAATATCAAGAGCAGTTTGTTGGGCTTAATGCAAATGTATTGTATTAAACCTGATGTCTTTACATTAGCACAATGAGTTGCCTGCTGCCCATTGATAATTGTGTTGCCACACCACAGCATTATGTTACGATATTGATTTGTAAAGCAAATGTGTAATCCACTACTGCTCTTAGCATGCCCATTAAACTGGGATGCATTTAAGATGCTGTAAGCGATTTCAGTCATTTTGTTAACTTGCACCGCTGTGAATAAGTCCACCCCAGCCTTCAAATACTTGTCAGCACTGATGTTTACAAATTCAAACATGCACAATGGTTAACAGTACAAAAAGGTAAGTGACAAGTGTGTCTCAGTGTTTCTTGTATGATTATTTTACAGTATATCTTTTTAGCTGTGTTGTGCTTGTTAAATGACACAACAAAAGCAATGAGTTGTGATGTGCGATTTGCCAAAAAAATGATTCAATTGAGCTGGTTCTTTTAAATGAATCAATCAGAAAAGCTTCACAAAACAGTCACAAGCTAATCAGTGAAGTGAAGGAGACAGTGAATCAAGCGGTTCATAGCTAACTCCCTCACTGAAGAGAATCCTTTTGGGTACGTCCCATTGGGAATGAATTTAAGACTGTTACAGTGACATACACATACACTTCAAGCCTTGCCAAGAGTTTTGTAATAAATTGGTGTTAGTCCAAAAATAAATAAATGTTACAAAAAAAAAAAAAAAAGTCCAGTATAGCGAGGCTCAATTGTATAAGGTTCAATCGATTCAGGAGAGCTTTGTTTGGGAGTATGACTGTAGGCGTGTGACATATTGGAAACATAAACAATGCAACACATTTGAATTAAAACGGGCAGAAATATTCTTATAAAGCCACCTGACATTTATGTGGCACAAACACAGTTAAGATCTTCAGAGTGATGGCATCAGATCTAATTGAGCCTGAGAAACATTTGATATAATTACAACATCCCTTCATCACAGCATGTAGCATAACTTGTGGTTTAACTGTAAAGAAAGCTATGGATTCAAATGTATTCAGCTCCTATATACACACTCTATTAGTACAGAGTTTTCTGTAACGATTCCATAGCTGGTCTAGTTTCTCATCCACTACAATACATTGTGAGCATGGACAACAGTGTTCCGTTCAACTGATTCTGCAGTTTGGCAACAAAAACCCCCATTTTGGACCCCTTATAGTCCCTTTTTTAACCTGAATGCCTTTATCTGTCAGGCAGTAAGCACATTTTATGCTTGGTATTTCTTAAACAAATCGCTCACAGCACCTTTAAGAGATGCCAAGCCCAGCATGTGTTCAGAATGACTCATGTACAGAGAGTGAGGGAGCTAGTCAGACTCTCTCTCTCTGGGCCAGCCCATTGTGCATTCTTACCACAGTTGATGTCTTTTCCAAAGTGGGTTGATACTGTTTTGAGTTGTTTTCAGAGATAAACGGGAGGAGGAAGTGTATTTGTTGTATTGGTGGAATTTTAACATTTATAGTTGTTGTAATTCATCCAGGTACATTCCAGACTTTTTCCCCCACTTCTTTTGAATGGGCAAATAATAACAGGAAATAAAAAAGCCCTCTGGACTATGACCTAAGATAAGTATACAACAGATTTACATCAGAGATTATAAAGGTGTGGCCAACACTAGACTTTGTGTTTCCAAAATATATGTCTGAAGTAGGTTTATGTAATTTCACAAGTTTAGAGCAAATGTAATCACAACTTAAAGGGATAGTTCACCCAAAAACTTAAAACGAAGTCATTTCCTCGCCCTCAAGTCGTTCCAAACCTGACTGACTATATAATATAACTACTTCTTCTGAACACAAGATATTTTGAAGAATGTTGATAAACCAAACTGTTTTGGTGCCCAATGACTTTGACTGTATGAACTAAAAAAAACTGAAGAAAGTCAGACAGGTTTTGACATGAGAGTAAATAAACGATGACTTTTTCATTTTTGGGCCAACCATCCCTTTTACATTTAACACTTTTACAAAAGAACGTGACAATATTAAGCAATAACAATGTGCTGGAAAGTAGGAACAGATCAGTTAGTTTGAATCATGGTTTAATGAATCTTTAACAACAACAACAGTCTCCAACAAAAGATACAGTGATTCTTGCAGCTGTTAAGGTAAACATCTGTTTTGCATTATCTTAACTACGTACTAACTTTATCCTTTAACTGTTTTTTTTTTTTACCTTGCTCTAGATTCCTTATCTTGCAACAGTGAAGCATTTATTACAGTAAAACTTAAGGAAACATTCTTCTTGTTTAATTACTTCATATGAATGTGTTTAATGGAGGTCATTTGCCTCCAGCTTGATAGAGGTTAGTTTTTCATTCATGGTTTTTGACTGAACACATCTTTATGGGAGGACTATGTTATTGTGAACAAGTCAAAAGGATGGATTATTTTGTAGGGGTGCTGAAAGAAGACAATCACAAATACAATTACATGAGAGTAAAACCATTTACATACGTAGAGGTAAAATTTTAATATTCAAATTATTTCTAAACTGTTATTTTGAAATATGCATTACACTGAATAGAGAGCACATTTCATCAAGTCTTGTGAATTGAGTTAAAATCTCTTGAAATCAGGAGATGAACAGGTCAAGAATGTCTCATATAAAAGGCACACAGCCTTCATACCCAATAATGATCTTACTCCTCCTCAAATAGCCATCGTTTTACATAAAAGAACTTCGTTTATCGCTCTTTTTCTTGCTTTTACATCTGCACTGACCTGATCTTCTCAATCTGAGAAGGAATGCAAGAGGAACAGGTGGAGGAGTAGAATCTTGTGTTATTCTGGTTGTGGTGGGTAATGTCAGAGCACAAGCATTAAAGCAAAAGGTAGGAGAATGAAAGAGGCGTGAGGAGGAGTGCAAGGCAGAGGAATGTCAGAGAAAGAACAGATAGATGAGAGAAAATGAGAAAGTGAACCAGAGGGTGGATAAGAGAACACTGGTCCAGGAACAACTGAAGAACAATATAAGTGCTGTTTTATTCCCTATCAAATCAATGCCACTGCTTACACCATTTGCTGTATTCAAATGACTGGATCATCTAACAAAGACCCAGCAATATCTACATTAAGTACTTGTGGAAATTACATGTGATCAAATCCAGACTGCTTCTGTCTGAGAACCATTAATGGTATTTACCTTAACTGCTCCGTTAAATCCATTGCATCATACAGATGGGAACTGTCTAATAAGCTCATGGCTGGTAAGTGAAATCTTTGAACTACCGTGTAATAATGCAGGAAGGCCATAAACAGTTCAGTGTCGCTGCACATATTTTTTACACTGCCAGCAAAAAATGGCTTTGTGGATGCAGAAACCCTGTCTACAACTACCTCTTCTGACTACAAGAACAAAGCGGCCCTTTGCATACGGGAACCAACCTTTTTAAACAAGGCCCTGAGTTTGCAGACTCTGCAGGTACTCTTGGATCGGGCCTTTCTGTTGGTGTTGTCTGGTTCTTCATCATGCCCTTCATCTCCTTCCTCTACCTGACCCAGCCAGGGAGTCCACACCCCTCCATGAAGTTGTGGGTCAGCCATCGGGTCGTCAGGAGGATTGCGCGGAGGCACAGCAGTCCGGTTGTACTCAGCAAGTCGGGCCAACAGTACCTTGACCACCTCAGGCCGTGCCTCTGCCAAATCTGCCCTCTCATAGGGATCAGCAGTGACGTTGAACAGCCAGACAGACTTCCCTCGCTGGTCTCGTCTCTTTTCCATGCCCTGCCACTGCTGCGGACCTCCCGGCATCGTCTGCGGAGGAAACCAGTCTCCGTCGCCTACGTTCCCTGTCAGGAGTTTCCAGTCACCGGCTCGAATGGCTGCACGCACTCCTGTGTCCCAGATCCCAAAACCATTAACATTTAGGAGTCTCGGGTCGACTTCTCCATGCCTGCGTGACACAGGGTCAATGTTGAAGAGGATTTCAGTTCGTGGACAGGGCAGGCCGCTACTTATAGCACCCCAAACATCCTGGCCGTCCAGGTGGCTGGAATCAGATTCACTATATCCTGCAAGAGACAGCAAGGTTGGGTACCAATCGGAAACATGAATCAGAGCCTGACTCACCACCCTCTTCCTTTTTAACAGTGGGCTGTGTACAAAACCAACTGCTCGCACTCCACCTTCCCAGTAGGAGCCTTTGCCGCCACGCAGGGGCCAAATACAACCCCCTGAGAGAGGTTGGCCCCCGTTGTCTGAAGAGTAGATGAGCACAGACTTGTTGTAGTAGCCTCGCTCACGCAGCTCATTGACAATCTCCCCTACTGACTCATCTACACCGCTCACCATTGCAGCATAGTGGCGCCGAGGTCTGTTTCCAAGGGTCTGGTAGCGTCTGAGAAGATGCCCAGGAGCTTGTAATGGTGTGTGCACGGCCTGGAGGGCCACATATAGAAACAGGGGCGTCCGCTGGTCATGACTTCTCAGGATTTCTTTCACTCTGCAAGAGTCCAAATGAGCACAAAAGCTTACATGACTCAATGCAGCACAGTATTTGGTTCACAAATGGTTGCCGTTTCTCACCTCTCAGTGTAAAGCCTTGTTGAGTAATTCCCACTCAGCTCCCAGGCCGGTCGGTTTCCATCATGCAGGTCGAACCCACAGGCCTCTGCACCGTCACAGCTTTGGAAGCTAAAATGGTCTCCACTGCCCGTCAGTGATCCAAGGAAGCTTTGAAAGCCACGGCTCGTTGGCAGACACTCGGGCCGGCAAAAACCCAGGTGCCATTTCCCTACCATGTGAGTGCTGTAGCCAGCCTGCCGGAGCCTCTCAGGGAGCGTCGGTATGTCGGGGGGCAAACAGAGGGGCTGCCGTGCACGGATGATCGAGTGTTGAAGCCCAGTGTGAATCTGATACCTGAATCAATAGATGGTAGCTGGTGATTGTGATGGAGGAACACAGATTATACACCAAGGTTTCTTGCAGAGTTTAGCTCACACCCTGATCAAACTCTGAAGACCTTGATCAGCTTGCTCTCGAGTCTTTGATTAGGGTTGAAGATAAACTTTGCAGAACAGTGGCCCTCTGGATTTATAGAATCCTTGTCTATACCAATACATTCACTGGGTTTAACTTCAATAGCGAAACAATACTTATATTGAATATGCAATATATTAAATTAGACGGTATAAGATCATTTATTGTAGTTTATACATACGTTTAATGAGTATATACAGTGAGATTCACGCAGTATTTAAGCAAAACAGTGTCATTAGGAAAATAGTAGTGGGTCTCTTACCGTCCAGTCATAAGCTGGCTACGTGTCGGGGAACAGATGGGCTGGACATAGTAGTTTTCCAGTTTCACCCCTTCGCCAGCCAGCTGGTCCAACACTGGTGTGTGGATCTCTGAGCCATGGTACCCAATGTCATTGAAGCCTTGGTCATCCACCATCACGAAAACAATATGTGGGGGAACACTGCCCCGTCTGAGAACCTTTTCCGCTGTAGTATGAATTAGTCCTAGCGCCAAGGAGAAACAAAGCACAAGCGCATCCATAATGTGGACACCAATCCACCGAGTTGCTTGTCTGTTGACTAACCCTTTGGTGACTCCTTATGTTGACGTTCAACTTGAACCAAGCCAGATTAACAGAGAATGCTTGCTGTTATACTCCATCTAGCAGCCTGAAGGTCTTTTCCCCCCCAACTAAAGTAGATTAGAATTTTTGTTAAACTAGTAAATGATAAATGAAACCCGTTGTGTAGCTCTTCTCGGTTTGTTAGTCTAGAGTGGTGTTCTGTATGTCTGAGTAACTTTGTGAGCAGAGCGGAGTTGTCTGAGAGTAAACACTGCTGTCCTCTAACAGGACCATGTTACATTCCTCTAGCACACCAACCTACAGGATCATGTGTTTGTGTCTGAAATATTATACATTGGTAAATAAAACTTGATAACTTGATTTTATAAATGTTAAGATATTTGCAGTTTGTAGCAGATATATACTTTTACAACTCTGTATACAATTTATATTTTTTCACTGAGATGCTGCATGTTTCTCTTGGTGGGGGATCTGTATATAAAATAAAATAAAATAAAATACAAGGCAATTTGGGAAGAAATCAAAAGGAAATACAGTGTTGACACCACCTGGTTAGTAAGTGTATTACACCCATTAAATATAAAGAAGGAAAGATTCCCCCTCAAGCTAATCTCCAAATTCACAATTTCCATCGGACATATACCATGGGTGATTTTGACCCAGGACAAAGCATCAGTACAGTTACCTCAGAACCACACGAAGACGTTCACCTGAAAATGAGTTCCCAGAACAGCTGTCAGGGCAGACTTTGAAAGTGATGCTTACTGTGGAAGTGTTCATGGATCAACAAGCACTGATCTACTGAACTCAAAGACGAAGTTTCAGTAAAGATGACCTTATTAGATGCACATCATTTTAAGGTATAGTTCACAAAAAAAGAAAATTCTGTCATTTATTCAACCTCATGTTGGTTCAAACCTGTAAGACACTTATTCTTCTGCTGAACACAATTTGGTAAGTGTTAAACAGTTTCAGCAACCATTGCATGTCTCTGTCAAAATATAACACGTTTTAAGACCAGTCTCCATCCCAGATGATACATTTTTATTTCTTATGATTTAACTTTTTTTTTTTTTTAATAAAGACATTTTCAAAAGTGTGTCCCTTCCATTTCATCAATAAAAATCAGTAGTAACCGCAGAAACGCACAGCAACATACCTGGGCCTGGGCTCAAATTGGAGGTAAAAGTGTCACGTTGTGAACCCTACTGATTCAGTAAATGAAAAGAGAAACTAGTGCCATTCAACTAGTGGCCTCTGAATAACACTGACAGATAACATAAATTATGTGACATTGGCAAACAACAGCTACATCAGGAACACCTATGGATGAAGGTAAAATGACACAATAGTGCTGTAGTTATACAGGCGAAGGTTGTGAGAATTAAAATGGGGGAAACAAACAATGACACAATGACTCTCTCTCTCTCTCTCTCTCTCTCCAATGAGAGGAGAGGTGTGGCACACAAACGGCCCTCTGAAGGGCTATCGACCGCTCTCAGGTTTGCTCTGCCAGCGATCTCCTCTATGCAGCAGAGAGGAAATCAATGCCACAAAATGAGTCAATTTCCTACATTAAGCCAAAACAGACGACAGTCTCACTCAAGTGGGAAATTTCAGAGCACTGAGAGAAAATGAAGGAGGCAGCCAGACGGAATGAGAAAAAAAAGGCAAACAAAAAAAATAATTATATAATGTATATAATATTCAAAAAACTATGTATTTAAAGCAAAATTGACTGTCAGAGACAATGTCTAGCAGCAATCCAGCCTTACAGGGATTGTTCACACAAAAGATGCAGTATTTTTCTTTTCTTTTTTGTCCACACAATGAAAGCCTGAAGGACACAAACAGACAAAAACTGTCAGACAAATCTTCTTTTGTGTTCCACACAAGTCAGTCAGTCATTCTGGTTAGGAACGGTGTGAGTAAATGATTACAGAATTTCCATCACTTTAAAGTATTGAAAGCACAATGTGACAAAAGACAACTTTCTCAAGAGGATGATTAAAGAAGAATCATTAAAATCATTTAAAAAAAATGGACAAAGCCTTTTTATCAGGTCAGTTAGGACAGCAGTGGCTCTTTAGCTCTGCTACTACAACTAAATGTACATGAATAATACACAAACACACTCAATAGAGGTGTAAACCCATTTGTGGCCAAATACCCACTTAGCAGCCCATTAAGCATTAAAGCTCATGTGATATTAATAAATGGCTGAGTGGAAATGTTCCAGGTGTACAGCGTGTGTGTGTGTATGCATGCATGAATTCTGAGAGATGAGGAGAGCATTACTCTTAAATCAAAGTCTATAGCGCCACTATGTGGACAGCAAAGGCATGATAACTAGAATGTTACTCAAAAAGGCCATTCATATAACAACTTGCTGCATTCAAAAAAAGAAACTGAAGGGGGTTAATTACACAACAAATGACATATGCATATCAGTCCCTCATGCATAGTGTTGGTGTATTTAGAGAAATTATTACAAAGTCCATTTCAAAAGGGAAATCATCTTCTCACATTTTTATGGGTCTCTTTTTACAGATATGTTTTTACTTTGCAACTCTTCCACAGGAAGCTCATTAAGCAGTAGTGTGAAGTGTGGTTAGAGAAATGCGGTTTGCTTGAAGTCTGAAATGAAGGCTGAGCTACTTAATGCATTTACTATCAGACACAATATTACTGTTACACATATTTTTCTTGTGCTTTTAAGCAGCAAATATAAAAATATTAAAAAGTGCATCCCTAGACAGAACTGTGTTCCCGCTGAAAGTCAATTTTGTGGCAACACTCACAGGTAGCCTTTTCAGTTCCTCTTCTTTACGATTCATCAAATAATCTTGAAAAAATGCATCATGTTTCTTGAATCAGCATATTAGATTGATTTCTGAAGGATCATGTGACACTGCATAGAAAAAAATCTCGCAGACCCTATACTTTTCAACAGTGTATGTCTAATGCAATCTGTAATTAAAAACTGACAACACTGGTATCAAATTTCCCTTGAGCTGAAATAGTGTAGAAATTAATAATCAGGAAGCAGACAGCGACTCGGATCGAATTAAGTGCCAAAAAGACTAAGCACATAATACCTTCTGCTCTCTTCTCAAAAGAAAATCAATGCAAGACCAAATGATTTACACAAACATATCCAACCTCTCCGAGTGTTTATTAGGGATAATACAGCATTGGGAGTTTTTTTAAAATACAATTTCTTTTTTTTTTTTTACAAAAAACCAGCAGCTCCTCCTTGTGTAGGACAGACCACAAATCACAGCACAGCCCTTCTCCTCTCCCGCTTTCACAGCTCCTGCCACAGCGTCTACAGTAACATCCACACTTCAGTGTGCGTAGTGAAGAGGAAAGTGCATGGATAAGAAAAATACGGAGATACACCTGATAAGACACCTGAAATACAAGCTTTCCACCGGACTCTAGTGGGAGACCAGACATTGCATATACTTTCTTACCATTTGGTTTCTGATCCAGATTTGTGCGTTTGTGCATGTGGGGAAGAGAAGGGCTGTGGATCTGACGTCCTCTAGACATCCTATTCAGACGCTGTCAGGTTCAACTGTCACTATCGCACCCACCCGGACCCAAAATATACAACGCTTTTAAATGTACAGTGTTTTACAATCATTCCTCAGACGAGATGATCAAGGCTAGACTGTGTGTGTTTATTGTACGAGCACTAGTGTGTATTGACACACTTAAGTCACCAATGAATTCATGCTTGTCCACATCGGTAGTGCGTCCTGGGCCTGACAGGCAGGTCTGTCGTTAAGGTAAAAGGAGGGACTAAATTTCCCAGCATTCCCTCATCATCAACCTCCCAGACAGTGAGCACCTTGGCAGCAGAGAGAGGCTGAAGTTTGCAGTCCGTTCAAAGCTATCAGTCATTTCATCTGCTACTGTAGTTTTGAACCGAGTGGTTTTGATACCTCTGTAGTGAGTGGACACTGTTTTTTTTAGGTGTTCTGATACTGGAGGTGTAGGAGACGTCCTCTCAGCTCCAGCTGGTGCTCTGGAGCTCTTCTCTGAGCCAGGTGGGTAACGCCTGACCCAGCCGATTCAGCAGCTGTAACAGTTCCAGGTTATGCTCCCGGTAGTACTCGGTCAGGAAGGCACGTGTCTGGGAAAGACACAAACAGAGCTGTTGGAGGAAGCCTGCCACTCATAACTGCTGTGTGTTGCATCTAACAACAGCCTTTAACCATGACTATGTGCAAATATAAAACATCTGTGAGTGCCTTTGCATAAATGACTACACATTTACCCGCTATACAATATTATTAGTATTACATTAATTCTGTTAATCTATCAATATCAATCAATAACATTAAAAATATTTTAATTGTAATTCTTATCACTACATTACATTTACATTTATAAATTATTGAATTATCATTATTATTAGCAATAGTATTACTTATAAAGTCTTAGAATGTATTATGATATTAAAAATTTATTATATTAATTATTCTATAACTATTATTTTTTAAAATTATTATTTAAAAATTACTTATTTGATGATGATAATACATTTTAAAATTCTAAATAATTAGTTCTATTCTTATCTATAATAATTTCAAAATTTTTTATAATTGATAAAATTACAAATGTTTGAACATTAAATTACAAAACTACAAAATTGTTATGATAATGATAATATAAGTAACATTATTATTATTTATTTAAAAAATTGTGTATTATTGTTATAACAATTATTATTATTAATCAGATTACCAAAGGGTAGTGGAATCAGCTGATCATTTTAACTCAATGTATTTTTTTTATTTCATTATGCCATTAACAGTTTGTTTTATAGAAATAATGTGAAGTAATGTTTACCTAAAACTTACTTACAAAAAAATTGACAAAAAGCCAGATTTGTAAACGATCTAGAAGCCACTCAGCATGTGTTTTTGCATTCCACCACTATTTTTTATTTTTATTTTTTTTAATTGTTGTTCAATGCACCAGACAAAGTCAAAAGTCTATGTCGAAACATAGAGACAGCCCTTGTGCCATTGTATTGTGTTTGCAATGAAACAAACATGCTTGTTGCACTCTACTAGTTGAAACACTTCCAGTGATATACGAGACGACTGATCTGATCTGATCTGTGTGAGGTTGAGCCCATCACTTCTCACTGCCAGTGAGTCACACGTCTATAACAGCATGTCCTTGCCACTGGCATTGTTCAGAAAGAGAGAGAGACAGAGAGAACGTTTTATGAGGGAGGAGAGAAGAGATGAGACTATCATCTACCTCAGGGGCCATTTCTGGATATTTTCTGCCTTTACTCTTCCCCAGACACTTAGGACGCGCACCTTCCAACCTCTGACACCAGAATCCTTTACCCTCATCAAAGCTGCAATACACAGATAACACAGGGTTTTATATAAGAAACAGGTTCAGATTATTCACTGCTATAGTGTTCATTAACAGAGTGAGCTGAACAGTGGGACTCACACGAGAGCCTGGGTGTAATTTAAGATGGGTGTGACCCCCAGAAACCTCTGGATGCTGTCCATCACCAGAGCTGGGTTAGATCGGAGCAGGGTGCCGTCTACGATATGAAGCTAATGTGGGGGAAAAAAAGAGTTCAGAAAACAAAAAGCAATGCTAATTTTGAAAAGTTTTACTGAGATATTTTGAGAAAAATATTTGTTGGTAATTAATCCTATACTGGCAAAGTAAGCAGTGTTGTGAACTAAAAATAAATCTGGAATAAAATAGAAATAAATAAATCTGGAATTAAATAAAACATTAGAAATTGTGCCTTGGAAACTAACCAAAATTTACTGAAATAAATTACTGAAATAAATTAAGATGCTAAATAAAAATGACAAGCACATAAATATATTATATATATATAATCCAATTCAGAATATTTAGAATAGGTAATTTGTGTTTATTTCCTCTGTAATGCAAAGCTTGACAGAGAATTAAAATAAATAAATAGAACCACATTCAAACCTACAGATTTCAAATGCTTTTGGCCAGATAGTTGTAAAACACATCAAAAACAAGAGAAGGCAGTCACACACAGATAACTGCAGTACCTGTCTGGCCTGGTAGTGCACAAGCCAGCGCTCTAGATGTGTGGCGTAAGCCCCAGGCTTAAGGCTGTGGTCCTGAAGGGTCAACAGCTCTTTAGATGCAGACGGACCTGCTGTTACAACCTCATGGAAGGTGTGGTTAATGGCAGTAGGTTCATGGTGTGCTCGCTGGTGCTGACAAGACATAAAAAACACACACACACAACTTATGTCATCATTTCTATGGCGAAAGAGAAGGGTGCATGGTTAAGATAAATGCTAACTGGCTAGGACAAAGCTTCAGACAAAAACCTCTACTTTCTGCAGTCCATATACAGGCTGCCTTGTTAATGCACAAAGACTGAAAGGTAGAAAAAAAATCTACGGCTGCCACAAAGATGTGATTTTTCAGTATGTAATTCGGTGATAGGTGTCAGTTAATGGGAATATCTTCTGAGTGCCACTCCATTAAAATAGATTGCTAACAGGACCTTTAAATGATTACTACTGCTAGACAAATACAGAAAACAGACCACACAACATGAGAGAAAGCTGGTGTAGAGTACCTGATACCAGGAGTAGGCTCTGTCGACTGGGTTGATCAGCAATGCTATGATCTTGGCTCTGGGCAGTAAGGCGGCAGCCCTCTTTGGAACCACCTCTGTATCAAAGTAGTTGGCACTTTTCTCAAACATGAAGTCTGTGCTGACGTTCGAGGGAAAGGGAAAGAAGTCCATGTACCTGCAAGAGATTAAGACACGCAATAACAACAAATATGCTACAAGAGGCTACAATAGATGATTTTATTTAGTATTTTATTAAAAGAAACTATATTGCCATCTCATTTTTACTTGTCATGTACCTAAGTGATTGATCAATTACATTTTCAATATGAAACCTAGACAGCATTACAGATATAATAAAGTGAAGGGGGGATACAAACAAACTTCTTTTGACTAATGACTAATGGCTGGGAGTGAAAAAGCTGTGCGGTGTATATTACCAGTCAATGCCGTTGTGGTAATTCTGCCCGTTAAAGAACTGGATCTCCTCAAAGGTGACTGGGCTGGGGAAGTTGCTGGTGATGGCTGGGTGAAGGGTCAGGAAAAAGTGCAAAGCTGAGGTACCTGTGGTCAGAAATAAACAATATCAAACGCAATCTCTAAGGCAGTATTTTGGACAATTTATTCGGTTACCCCGAGGAAGATTTATGGTTTGAGTATGGAAATACCAGGACTCACCTGTTTTCTGTGGGCCAATAACCAGAAGTTTGGGCAGCCTATCACAGGTCTTCTCTTTGGACCAGATGTCTTTATGTCTCTTGTCATGACAGGGGTTCTGAATGGATGAAAAGACCATTTCCCATTTAATTAAATTAATGGATTCACATAACTTTTCCATCCATTCCTTATTACAGTTTTATTAAATGATTAGTTTGTTTTTCCTTTTGCAAGTCGAGCACCAATCACTGTAATTAATAGATCTAAATTATGATTCATATTAGTGCACAAACATCTCTAAAGACGCTCAGAAAAGTCTTCAAAAACTATGAATATCAAAATTGTATTAATTTTTAGGTGCCCTTATTAATTCTATATATGTTATAATATGAATAAATGCATGAATAGATGCATAAGTACATATTTATTAATGCAACTATTATAATTGTGATTATGATCACAAAGATGTTTTGTATTTATTACTGTTTTGCCTTCATTATACCTGCCATAGGGGGTCCATCTCTTCTGGAAAGATCTGGAAGTATTTCTCGGCTAGTTCCAAAGGAGGTAGAGTCTGTATTTGTAGGTTGGTCCAGCACTGCACAAACTTCACCAGAGACTCAAAGGTGTAGAGGCCGAGCCGATCATTTCCGTAGTTAGACAGGTGTGTCATGAAGATGCTGATCTGAGGGTGGGACCATGTTATTTACAGTACATGTAACTTCATTTTGTTTCCTTTTTAGTTTTGTTTCTTAATGCAAACATCTCCTATTTTCATTCTGAAGATCAATATCAAGTTTATTTTTTCAGTTGCTGCGCTAGCAAACACTTCAGGCGATAGGGCCAGACACAAACAAAAGCACAGAGTGCACCAGCAGGACTCGGTCACTTCTTAAGGCTCTGGGAAATATAAAACAAACACCCACAAAGAAAAATATACCCACTCCCATTCGCTCAACAAACACACAAGCACAAACACTGAGAGGAAACTCACAGGGTTGAGGAGGATGGTGAGGAAGAGTTCTCCTCCACGTATGCTCTTGTCCAGCTCACGAGAGCCTCCAGGGTACTCATTATAGAAGATGGTGTGAGTAAAAAGGCCACATGTCTGCCTGGGCAACACCTGCAGACAGAAGAAGAAGGTGAGCGACCTGTACAGACAGCATTCAATTCAGCTTCAGCCACTGCACAGACGTCCTCCAAGACGAACGTATTAGAAGAAATGAAACAACCATTAGACATTTAATCTGATCATGGTGGGCACAATTGAGCTCAGGCTACAATAACATTTTGAATAATTTTTCTTGGATTTGAAAACACTGGGTCTAATTAATAAAACACAAGCAAAATGAATTTCTATATTGTTTGTTAAATCATTATTGGATACACTGTTGAACTGAATTGTCTAATGTAAGATTTACACAGAAAATCGTTCTGCATGTATTTTATTAATAAAGGCCCTTTCACACCAAATGCAATATGGAAAAACTAGTCACAGACACATTACTGCTCAAAAAAGGTATTTTTATCATTTAAATTCTGCAAGGATGCATTAAACTGATCCGTAAAGACAATTTATAATGTTAAAAATATATATATTTTAAATAAATGCTGTTTTTGTAAACTTCCTATCAAAAACCTTTAAAAAAGTATCATGGCTTCCACGAAAAATACTAAGCAGCACAACTGTTTTCAACCCCGATAATAATAAGAAATGTTACTTGATCACCACATCAGCATATTAGAATGATTTCTAAAGAATTATGGGACACTGGAGTAATAGCTGCTGAAATTTAACTGCAATAATGCAGTATCAAATCATTAAAATTAATTAAAATTAACTTTAATCTCTTATTAATATCTTACTTATAAAAATAAGATGTACACAAACTATGTTGTGAATGAATACTGAATAAATTGTATGCAAAAGACAATATACACTGATTCTCTCCTTATGTTTCTCTATATAAGATTATCAAGCTTTACAGTAAAGTGGCAATATTTTACCTTTATGCCACGATGTATGAAGCCCCTGCGATGGCGTGCCGGTCTAAGGTGTGGATATTCTTCTGTGCTGGTAGCTGTGATCTCCCATACGCTTTTCCAGGCCTCGTACAGCTGGCTGTGTACAGGATACACCCCTGAATGGTGGGGGGCCACAGCGTACCCCATGTCTGTGGGAATACCATGCTCCTGCGATGGCAAGAGACAAACAAACTCTCATGATGATCAATCACAAAGCTACTCACGCAATAACACTGCCAAGTCTTATGGGGCGACCGGGAGTGGAAAAGATGAGAAAAGTCGATACGAGACCCATTAGAGATGCTGTTAACAAGACATGTCATCAGGGCGTGCATGAGAGAGAAGCTTTTGATTATGTTCCTCTGCAGAGGAAAAAAACAACTCAGTGTGTCAAGAGGCAAAGTTATTTCTAACGCCACAGGAGGGTGGTAGACAAAAACATCCTCAGATGAGCAAAGGGCTTTACTTCAAGTCCAAGGTGCCACTTTAAGAGCTCCATGTGTGTGTATCTGTGAGATCCAAAAGCTCCAGTTATAAGGACGACCGATTGCAGGCTCATTAAACCTGTCTTCTTCATTGAGCAGTGCAGGAGAAGGCATATGTCAATGTCTGCTCTAAAGACAGGATGTGACAGAAGGATTAGTGGAAGGAGGAAAGGGCTTGTTAGTATTCACGGTGCACTCTTTCTCACTGTCTGTCTGTCTGTGGTCCATATCCCACTCCAATGACCATCATTATACCAGGGTGGGCTCGATTCAACAGGCCAAATTCACAATCTCCTCGGCGGATGCACACTGAGTCAAGGTCAAAGAGAATCCTACCGATCCAATGAAAAAGTGCTAATACAAATCTATAATGAAATACCAACATGAGATAAAGCTTGCGGGCAGAGAATCGATTCTCACACCTCTGCGACAGCAGTAATAATGGCTGGAAATAGTAACACAATGATGAAGGAACAAAGCGAGCTTACCTGTCACAACACAGCAAAAGGAGGGAAAAAACTAATATGGAAAATATATTCAATATGCATTTGCTTATCTAAGTTTAATATTTGAAAAAAAGAATATGTAAATCTTTTGTTAGTTGGTTGAAGAATGTAAACACTTTCAAGACATTCAACCAATGGAGTGCCAACAGGGGTGGAATTACCTGTGTGGCCGACAATGGTAGACGTTTGGAGTCTTCCATTGTGCAAGTGCCAAAACACTCCTCCCCGACGTGCCTAAATGACTACCGCCCCGTTGCACTCACACCTATTGCTATGAAGTGCTTTGAGGGACTGGTCTTATCACACCTCAAGGACTGCCTCCTACCCACACTGGACCCACAACAATTTGTGCACTTCCTACTATTGAGGACACTCTTCTCACCCTGACCATGGACTGTTTATCCTCCTGCCCTCCGGGAGGTGCTTCAGGAGCCTCCGGACAAGAACCAGCAGACTCAGGAATGGCTTTTTCCCTAAAGCTGTCTCCTTACTAAATTTTGCCCACTGAACATCCCCCACTCCCCCCACCACCACTACCCCCCTACACATTCACACACAGACTACTACACACTCCTCACCCCTCCTTATCACTACATCTGGTTTACAACAACAACAAAAAATCTTATCTGTGTATTTAGTGCACATTTGTAACATATTGTAGACATTGTATGTCCTGTACTTACTGCTTATTGCAATTCTGGTTAGATGCTTACTGCATTTCGATGTCTTGTACCTTACATCTCCAATGACAAAGTTGAATCTGATCTAATCTAATATTAGGTTTGCAGTTCTGTTTGGTGCAATTAGTGGCACAGAAATCAAATAGTTCAGCTTTAAGATGTATAATTTCACCAACAAACCTGTGCAAACTGCATGTTGAGTCTCATCTGCTCTGCCAACACGCTGACATTGTGGAAAAGGTGCGGCTGCATGTGACTCCACATGTGTGGAAACCACCAGAACTCATGCCGGTGCTGCAACAGCATGTCGTCGCCTTCATCCTCCTCCTCTGTACCTGCAAAAACACATACACATACTGCTGAAGTTTAATAGTAAAACATCTGGGTCTAAAAGAGCATGAGAAAATATGTTTGTTTGAATTTTGTATCATCAAAGAATCCATCAAAGAACTTTTAACATATTAAAAAAGAAAGCAGTAGTTTTGATCAAATGAAGGCAGACTTAGTGAGCATGTCTCTTTAAAAAAATAAATAAAATAACATTTTGCATTGCAACTACTGTGGACATGCTAGAAAAAAATTACTTCATTCTGAATAAATATATTTTTTGTTCGTTAAACAAAATCAGATCTAAAAGTGAAAAAGTCAACGTTTCTTTAAAGACAAAAAGAAAATGGAAAAAAGTACCTGCATGGTAGAACTTCCCGGAGAAGCCAAGATTGAAGGTAAAGTTGGGAACTAGCATCCGCAGTTTATTCTGTGTGTCGAGCAAAGCCTTGAATTGATAGAAGAGTTATCACTTTAATAACACGCTATCAAAGTCCTGCCTAAAAATTGTGGAATAAGATTAACAATATGCCAAGAACAAAAACAACATTTGACTTTACTCTGAACTGTGCTTGAAGGCAAAAAAAAAAACAACAACAGTGGTGATAAACCTATCTCTCCAGTACCTTAGGCATTCACATTAATAAATGTATGTGTTAAAGTCACCAACAGATGGCAGTGTGGTGCCAATTCAGCCCTATGGAGAAAAGAAGAACTTTCAGGCCATCTACCAGATCGACAGACTGAGTGGGATGTGAAATATACATTTGCATTCAAATCTTCTCTACCCACGGGCAGGTCAGACGTGCCGAATGAAGCCACAGCCTTAACATCAATCTAAACTCATCCTTGTGAAATGAACAAATTTCATAACTTAGCATCACTGCACACATTTAACTAATAACGGCGCTGTGAGGCTTGAAATACAAAATGATCCTGCCATCAAACCCTTCAAACCCTGAGAGTGATACGGGGGTATAAGCGAATTACAGCGCTGTTCCAGCACAAATCAGACGGCGGGGAGAGATAGTGTCGCTTCCTGCGCAAATCTAACACAAAGCCAAGCCGATAGTTGCAACAGTATCACAAATCAAGCCGTGCTGCTGGGGAGAGAAGGCCGCTGCTTCACTATGAAGAGATGGCATCTTTCACTGGTTTAACAGCCGCCGGTGTCTCTGAGTACGAGTGCATCCAATATTTGTTCTGCCTTGTGTGTGTTTGCTCAGCATAATCCTGCCGTTTTTATGGAAATCTGTGAGCCATCTAAGATTGGACAGTGATGTGTAGGGTGGACAGATCAAGTCAAGTCTGCTTTATCGTCAATTCTTCCACATGTACAGTACATACATACAGAGAATCGATTCAGTGTGAATCATCTTTTACAGGTTGATAGAAGAGTTAGTTAACAAAAAGATGCAACCCATTAGAAAAAAAAAAATGTGTTTTTCCCTTTCACAATCAATCAACTTTGTTCAATGAATTATGACAGTAAGAGGAAAAAGAGAACAGAAGGGCCAGATGTCAGAACACAGCTTTTGTCATCACTGACCTTTGCGTTCACAACAGACTTGGCTCAGAACTGCAGCAACACTATAGTATAAAAACATGTTCATACCTGAATCCTGTTTTCTTCTTATAGCCCATCTGGTCATCTCTTAACTAGGGATGTACATTTTCTAAATCATCTAAAATAACAATCAATTAATCGTTAACCTTGATGCTGCAAAATGAGTCTATTGCAGTGGCGCAGTCACTGGTATGACAGGATGTGCAAATGCCACTCAAAACAACAAAAAACCATTATGGCATTTAAAATAAAATGATCTCAAACATAACACAGTCAGAGAAGTTGAACCGCTCGATTTTTGTTCAATCCAATTGGAATCCAGTCTAAATGATTGACTGTCCACACTATGTATCGCAAAAGTTCCAATCTGATTCTATGGAAATGCTGCTATGTTGTTATGCCAACGCTTCAAACAGCAAAAACAGTTTGCAATACAGATGTTGTCATGCTGTATTATATTTCATTTTATAAGGCAGTAGCAGAAACACAGGAAGCTGGGATGTGCGACTTTATTCCGTGCTGCTGTCTCCCACTGGTTTCAAAATTCAAAGAGGTGCTTATACTAGCTGTATGTTTTTCTTCTTGCACAAGCTGGTTTCTACAAAGATGTTCAGGATATTTTCTACAAAAACGCCTGACGTGTTTATGTTATACATGGCATGAGACCGTGAAAAAAAGCTACTCTAAATCCAATCTTACTGAAACGGAAAATCATTTCTTTTGACATGACATACAGTCAAGTATGCATGTGACAGTCAAGTGACCCTTACTCTGAATTCGTGCTCTGCATCTAACCCATCCAAAGTGCACACACAGCAGTGAACACACATAAACCTTGAACACACACCCGGAGCAGTGGGCAGCCATATATGCTGTGGGAGCAGTTGGGGGTTCGATGCCTTGCTCAAGGGTTACTTCAGTCGAGGTATTGAGGGTGAAGAGAGCGCTGTACAGTCACTCCCCCAACCTACAATTCCTGCTGGCCCGAGACTCGAACTCACAACCTTTGGATTGCAAGTCCAAATCTCTAACCATTAGGCCACGACTTTCCCACAGAATAGGATTTCAAAACAGATTAGCAAAATTCAGATTTAAGTAGTTCATTGCGGTTCATTCTATTTAAATATGATCGGATTATAATCAGTTTGCTAGAAAATCGATTTGGCCTGACATTCTGAATGAGGCTTGTGTACAGCTGAACTGTCAAGATCAAATTCACAACTTTGAAAATAAAGACAACATTCTCAAGCACATAATACAACTACATATTTATCTTATTAAATAGCAGCAATCAGGGTCTGAAGCAATTAAAAGTACATTTTTAAACAGGAACTACACTATTTTCAATGTACATTTATTTGTAAAGTAGAAACTTTTAAATTTACATTTTATGTTTAATTAAAAATTACTTTAATCATTTTTGTTATTTTAAAGCGGCACTCCATAATTCACTTCTTAAGTGTTTATTTGGGATGTTCAAAGTTTTTCATCTGCCGATACATATGTGGAATATTCCCCACATTAAGACACCAAAATGAAAAAGAGGACACAATCACGATATGTAATTTTTTCTTTTGCGCCATTTCAATGAAGACTGGCTCACCTTGTACATGATTCTGTCAGTAACCCAATGACCTGTGCTATTTGTAACAAGTATACAAGCTAAAAATGCTGAAATAATATAGTTGTCCCATACATACAGTACAATGTATGCACAATAACATATAGAGCAGGGAACGGTGTATACATATGGACATCATATATGCATGTGTAGTGAGTAGGTGGAAATAAATAAGCTTCAGATCTGAAAAAGCAAATGGAGTAAGAATAGATGTGATTAGTCCACCATTAGACACAGTTTGTCTGAGCTGTCTATGCTATGATGAGCTGCACCACTAGCTGAGGTGATTACAGCCCACTTGTTCAGCTTGAGGCCAGGTGGCATGGCATACATCACCATAAAATGCTAGCAAAAAACAACAACATAAACACAGCTCTGTGGGTGGATGATCTGTGTGGTACACACATATTCCTGCAAACCACTTATGCTATTTGTGGAAAAAAATATGGATGAACTAAAACTACTGTATGGATGAACTAAAACTGTAAATACAAGTTATGCTCTATCAACAGCATCTGTGACATGTTGTTGATTACCACCAAAAATAACTGACTCATCCCTCAGTCTGCAAAAACAAAATGTGTTGGGGCAAACATAATATTGGCTTCATAAAATTCCTATAAGGGCACAGATGCTATTGAGATAGCTTAACTTGTATACAGTGGTTTTCATACAGGTGGACACATTTTAAACCAATGTATAATACCACTTATTAAATATACATTTGCATTTTCTTAGTTCTGAAAATTGAAGTAAAGGCACCCACCGAGATATTAGTTCATACAAAAAAGGCAAGATGTACCAAAAAGATGAGATATTATTCAGTTAGATGATTCCCATCTGTGTTATATAACTTGACTTAAAAGTAAATTCAAGGAATAGTTGACCTAAAATGTAATTTCAATAAGAACTTTTAGACATTACATTTCATTCGTCATTCGAACATTCATTATATTGAACAAAGTGGCCATGCAATTGCTCCTCTTTTCAGATACACAAAGTCAGTCTTATGGGTTTGAAATGACATGAGGCAGAGTAATGAAACATAAATGACTGAATATGTATTCTTGTGTAAGCTATTCCTCTAATATAAGAGAAATATATTACAGTACATCTCTTCTGATGTCACACCATTCAATGTTCATTCACCATTTTAGCTAAGTAAATGTAAAATTGCCAATTGCTAACTTTGTCAAATATAATTAATGGAGGGTTAATTAACTGCTTGACTGATTCAATAAGCAGACAAACAAAGCAGATTTTTCTGCTAAAGAAACATCTTTATGTTGTCAATGCAAATGGGACATTAATTTCCCTATTATTTCTTATTAGAGCTGTTAATTTACTTTGGCTTCAAAGAGGACAACCTATGGGTGAAGTCTATATTTGAAAGTGTACATTACACATTTACGACTCCTGAAAGTGTAGAGACAAAGTGGAGCATTGCAGTTTTTCATATTGTAGGAGGCCAAAAGTTTCTACTCAATCTGATGATGAGCACTGGGAGGGATTCATGTCTCTTTAATCAGTCCCTTTGGCAACAATGCTAATAAATAGGAGGTTAATAGGCACATTGTCCAAAGAGAGCAATAATGCCTTGCTCTAACAAGCACATTATTTTGAGTACTAGCTGTTTAGCCTCGACTCTCCATGACACTGCAGTGTTCAAAGCATCATTTGTGTGCCATGTTATCTCAGCCAATACATTATGTTAAGAACATAAAATCACTGGCTGAGATGAAGAGTATGAGAGATCAATGTGAATGCTTACAGGTAAACAACACTGAGCAGCCTAAGAACTTTTAAAGATCACCCAAGATCACCCGAAAATAAAAATTCTGAAAATGAAAATCATTCACTCACCCTCACAGTGTTCTAAAATAGAGAAAAAAGTCATCAAGGTTTGGACGAAATGAGGGTGAGTAAATGAAGACAATATTAACTTTTGGATGAAATAGGTTAGAAATCACACTCACCTTTACATCTGTCACCTTCATACGTGTACCCTCCTTTCCCACAAATATATCATCCACGTCAACTAGCAGATGCCTCTCCAAGGACATGCAGAGTCTTTTCGATGTCAGATAGGATATGGCATCCACAAAAATCAACTTGTGCAGCCAAAACGATAGATTGTTACCAAACAGCACCCTTTGAATGCCGTCGTGAAGGCCAAGGTCCTGAATTACAGTGGCATGAAGGGTTCGTAGGGGCCCCAGATGGGCCAGTGCCTCTGAGGATTTTGTGACAGCAAGGAGCACGGGCTCGTAGGTGCTATGGTTAGACTGAAAGACTGTCCAGTCATTGCCAGGGAGCGGGCCCTGCTCCACCTCATTGGGTTTGGTGATGTACAGTAATGGGGCAGCAGGGTTGATGTGGTAGTCCTGTAAGCCCAGGTTAGAGTGCAGGAACAGCGGGAAGCCCTTCAGCTGGGCACTAAATAGCGAGTTCTCGTTGGCTTTGAAGAAGCCAATGATGCCTACACCAAATTCAGTACAATATTTATCCAGCAGGTCACGGTTCCAAGCATCCAAGTTTACATACTTCAGAATGTTCTCATAAATGACCAGGGCGTAGCGGCCGACGTCATGTTCCATCAGCGTAGGCATGTCCCCCTTGCTGGGTGCAATCTCAGTGTGGTAATGGAAGCGACTGGACTCAAGGATAGCCACAATCTCTTGTCCGAGCTGAGAGTAAATGCTTTCTATAAAGACCAGCACCACAGGCTCTGTTCGAGAGTTATCCACTGCTTTAACCATCCTCTGCTGGACTGTGAAGGTGGGCAGGAAAAGAGGAGCCCGTTGCCCTCCTGCTGCGGCTGCAACAACCCCACCACAGTCACTGAAAGGCATAGGGGGCGCCTCCTTTATTTTAGGGCTGTTGCTGACAAAGTAGGCCAGGAAAGCCATGGAGAGCAGGCAAAATACAATGAGCACCAGGATAAGGCGGTGGAGCTCGAGTTGCCTGACACCCCGCACTAACTTCCACAGCCCCATGGCCACAGTTCAAACACAGGACTGGGGAAGAGAGGGGGGCAGAGGGGAGGCTGAGAGCCTGACTGTTGCAGAGTTTGCAGCAAGAGGAGGACAACTGTGAGGAAAAGAGAAGGTAAAAGGTAAAGGGTTGAGCAGCAGACACCAGCACAAGCTTTGGGTCAGGAGTAGCCATTTATGCTAAGTCACCATGGCCCCCATAGCCCATGACATGTCTCTTTGATTGCTGCTTCTAGCCCCGGTCCTCAAATGAGGTCAGTCAGTCAGTTCTTTCAGCCCAACCACGTGTTCCAGGAGTACACTTGCTCTAGGCTGGCGACTTGGGTCTGGGATAAGAGGATTGGGTTTCTTGATCACTCTCAACACTCCTCCACCACTCGACAAAGGATCAGCTGTTTTTCTGCCGGCTTTTGCAAGCTTTCAAATAAGCACGTGCCTCTCAGTGCAAAGGGCTCTTTGGGATTTACTGGAGAGCTTCAAGGCCAGTGCTTCATTTGCCCCATTGGCCTCAGAAGTGGATGCTATGAGGGTGTTCACCACTGGGGCGGGATGGTGAACATTGGCCCCTGTAGAGGCCAAGCATGGATGGCACATTCACCATTGGGCAGGAAGAGTTTGAGCCTGAAAGAAAGAGAGAGGGAGAAATGCAATCAGTCCAAACATTATCAACTACCTTTAAATCAGGGGAAGGAAGCAGATCTGGCGATGTGGTCGTAGCCTAGACCAAATGTTGCTTGACTCTTCCAAGCAGCCATGTGATTTTGCTATTAGTGTGACTGCTGATGTGGATCACTACATTACCATGGAGTCTACTAAAATAAGCCTGGAGCTACAGGTTAGCATTACAGGTATGATAGAGAGATCACTGACCTTATAGATAGGTGACATAGGTAAAAAATTTAAAAGGGGAGCTTTTGACAGTTTGGAATGCACTGTTTATAAACTTGAGAATATCTTAAAGGTCCTATGACATGAAAATTTAACTTTCTGAGGTTTTTTAACATGAATATGAGTTCCCCTAGTCTGTATATGTATATATGTATATGGTCCCCGAGTTTCTAGAAATTTTAATCGGTGTAAATCGATCTTTTGCTATCTTTCTCTGCCTTTGAGAAAATGGAAGCTCAACCGGGCGGAACTTGAATCTCCTCCTTGTGACGTTATAAGGAGAAATGTTACCTCCACTTTCTCTGCTTTGCCCGCCCAAATATTTACATATAATTCAGTCGCAATGTCAGCACAGGCGTTACAAACAGACTTTTATGAAATGGATTTGACAGCACCGGCACAAACAGTGAGTAACAGTGTTCATTAATGCCTGATCTGTGATCAGTGATTTCTGATGTGTAGCTTATTCAAGTTCAAGTTCACACAGACTTTCTTTCTAAATCGTTTAATACTGTTTATGCATCAGTGAATCAAGCCAGTGACTATACGATCAACTTCACGTTGTTTCTCTTAGTAGCATGAAACAAATCTGTTATTTAAATAGTGATTTAACTACAGAGAGCGATCAAAGAACGCTCCCTTAATTTTTTCGGAGCTGTCACACATCGCGAGTATATCTGCACACTTAAACTGGCGTTACAATGAATGACGCTGTTATGCTGCACAACAAAGCTCTTACTGTATTCATGCGTTTGGTTTGCTGTTAGTTGTGGTGAAAGCATTTTGTGAGAGAAAACGTGTTGCAATTAGGGATGGGTACCGAAACCACATTTTATCTTACCAAACATTTCTAATTTGCGATATTATTAAGACGTTTGTCTGTGAGATCTGCAAGAACTCGCATGCGCGCCGCGGAGGCTGTCTGTCAGTCGCACACACACACACACACAACAAGAACGAGCACGGTACACGCATAACAGTACGAAAACTCCCGCTTAATACAAAGAGTGACGATGGCGGAGAGAGCAAAAGGTTCCAAAGTGTGGTTATACTTCACTAGAGTTAATGCTGACAACCCTCGTTGTCATAAGTGCAAAACAATATTTGCATGTAAGGGCGGAAACACAAGCAATCTGTCAAAGCAAAAGTGCATTATGTGTATCGACTGCCTAGCTAGCTCGTCTCTGGTTGTTGCCCCATCTACGTCAGGTATGTATGCTAAAATCATGTTGAATCAACGTTGATCACGTCATTTAAAATAAATGTAAAATCTCCCTGGTTTGCTAACCTTACGTAGAAATTCTGTTGATTTCTTTTGGGAAAAATGATAATGAAATCAACATATTTTCTACTTGTTTTTAAAATTCCAAATAAGGAAAAATCAGTATGTAAATGTAAACATTTATTTGGCTAACTTAAATGCACAGCACCTCAAGTTAGTTTACAAAATAGCCAATTGCCACATTTTGCAACCTTGCAGTTGCAATACTGACGAGATCACTGCATTTACGCAATAAACAGACTCTGTCTACTCAATGCTCATCACTGCAGCCTTTCGTGTGATTGGAAAAGATCAAAAAGATAATTATATAATCAACACTTCCACGATTCGTTAATCTCGACAGCTGTAATAGTAAAAAAATACAAATAAATTACAATTATATATTTTAATTATATATATATATATATATATATATATATATATATATATAGAGGGCTAATATCATACTTACAATATAAGTCACCAAAGGAAACATTAAAAAGCATTTAAAGGAAAGGAAATAATCCATGTCATGGGACCTTTAAGTAATGCCCATTGAAAAGAGCTAGTTATAGTTAGATCAAGTTTTTAAGATGCTGGAGGTGGAAATTATTGGATCGGAGGCAAATTTTCTCCTTCCTCTCCTCACCAAGAGAGGCTTTGCCATCTTACAGCCAGCTATCAGTCTCTGACATGATCAATGCCAGCCATGCTGTAACTATAAATCAGGCTAGCACTTAAAGGATCGTTTTTCCCACAGATGAACAAGCATAGTCTGTGCTTTGGTCAAAGGCACCTTGTCTAGGACAGATGATAAGCTAAGAAAGAGAAATAATGGAAATGAGAGAAAAAGCGTGAAGAATTAAAAGACACCACAAAAGAGAAACAGACCTCCACTTCCACCCTCCATAGCTAATAATAAATGCAGAGAATCTTAATGTGGTAAGTCACCTGTCTGAGAGAAGGCAAAGAATAATTATAAAGAGAAAAAGAGAATGGCGGTGAAGTGCTTGGCTGCATTAAATTTATCAACCTCAGAATGAACCCTAAAGAGGAACACATCCTGATAAGGAAACCTAGGTTATTATTAGCCTGGGAGCACTCTAACCTCACTGACCGGTTCTGCATCAGTTCAAAACAAACACAAAACAAGTACACACAAACAGGTTTCCATCACAACACGTTTCAATTCACGGGATCATAAAGATACATTCAGGTCAGTGTATCCAGTTCAACATTATATTATCTGTATGGTAAAGCAACAGAATGAGAGAGAGGGAACAGTAGCCCTAAATCATTGAGCAGAATGGTTTTACATGGAATGTGCTGTTGAAGCAGAGACAAAATTACTACTGAGCATTTCTCATCTCAAGAGAACAGCTTTCACATTTGAGTCAGAGAATGCAAATCATGAACTATTCAGAGCTGAACTCGACCAGGAAATGATCAGGATGGCCGTGCATATCTTGTGTTTATTACACTGCTCTAGTCAGTAAACAAACAAGCTTGCAAAGCAATGGCACACTTTTAAGCACAAGAGGAAATGAGATGGGGGAGTGTGACTAAGGGAGGAAATAAGATGCAAAGAGAATAAAAGAACAAGGAATAAAAGCAGTCAAGAAAGTAGATGAGCAAAAAGCAAGAGAGGCACAAACATGTCCCTGCTAACTAATAAAGCTCCACTGACCTCCTAAAGCGGTGTATGAGAGAATTAAATTTTCCCTTTTAATGACAATGTTTTTAAGGACAATTTAAATAATTCTAATTAGCTTATTTGCCGGTCAGTTATCATCAAATATTTTTATTGCTCAATTATTAATAAGGGTTTTTATTATCAATGTTGAAAGTTTTTTTTCTGAACCAGAGTAATGACGGCTGAAAATTCAGCTTTGCCATCACAGAAAAAAAAGCAGACACTTTTTTGCCTCATCCATTTTTCCATCCATTTAAGTGCTCCAGTTCCATAACAGGATATCACCACCACCAGGTTTTACTGGAAGAATGCTGTTATTTAGATGGTGAGCTGTATTGAACTTCCACCAGATATATCGCTTGGTGTTGAGGTCAAATCATTCAATTTTAGTCTCATCTGCCTCATCTGTCCCCCCCCATACAAGCTACACATTTGTGGAGAATTTGTGATACTGTTGTCACGTGCACACAATATCATACACTCCTGCAACTGCTTCAGTGTTGCTGTATGCCTCTTGGTCACCTCTCTGACCAATTCGTCCTGGCTCTTTCATCCAGATTGGAGTGACGTCCTGATCCAGGGAGGGTCTGTGTTCTACCAAAAATACCTCCTACTTCACTGTGTTTCTAGGCATTCATTCAGCCTTTGGAATTTTCCCGGAGATTTTTTGACAGCGCCTTGCCTACCATAGTTGGTTGTTTGCTTCAGTTGCACTACCAAGGACAGGAATGCTTCAGGACAGCTATGTTCATGCTGAGCTAATTAAAATGACCGCAGCTCATTAAAGTTGAAAGTCATATGGGTATGTGTGCCATTGAGAAAGTGATCATCTACACCTGACTGAGTTTACAAGTCATTTTTAGGAGGGGGGGTGATTTTTTTTTTTTTCCTGACATGTTGGTTTTATATCTTTTACTTGGATGTTATAAGTTGCACTGAGTAAATACAGCTGGATAAAACAAAAACCTTGTCCGTCTTAATTTCTGGCAACAACAACAAAAAAGCACTTGGTTAACACATTGTGTTAAACGTACATCACAAAATTACCAACCAGCTAGTTCCTCTGGTTCTGCATAAATTACCCTGCAAGACTGCCATGCCTCACTGACCCATGAGCAATATGACCTCTGACCCCTAATCCATAAGCTGAGCTTTTTTGTGGGCGAGGTGGGCTCTCAGATTTCCATCACTTCAGTTTTTTTCTGCTCTTACCTAATTATGGCAGAACAACTCAATCTGCCTTTGTCTTGTATCTTGACCACTAACTGAAATCAGATCCAAACCTGATCAAAACAGCTGCTGGAAAGTAAATGCATCCACACCACTTTATACCACATTTTCATAAAATAAAAGCAATTAAGCTAAGGTTATGTGTCAGGTTGCCAAGCTAGTTCTACACAACTGGTAAGTTGCTTTTTTATTAATTTTTTTTGTGGTTGAAAGGTGTTATGGTGGTTGTTTAAGGACACATGATTTTGGTGATTTCTGTAGCACAAATGGTGCGGGACATGTTACACACCCAATTTTTAATACTTGTGGTTAAAGGCCTTTTTTAACCTCTAACCCCAACTATGAGCAAATAGTGATGGTTGCCTTGGCAAATGGCCGTAATTAGCCTGTAGGACTGATGGTGTGGTGTAAAAAAACAGAAAAACCCGCAGGGGGCTTCCAGACACAATGGGCAGAGAGAATTAAGG
Source organism: Carassius auratus (assembly GCF_003368295.1). NCBI lineage: Eukaryota > Metazoa > Chordata > Actinopteri > Cypriniformes > Cyprinidae > Carassius > Carassius auratus. The sequence goes on along the minus strand of NC_039255.1, from coordinate 13,864,809 downwards.
TCTCTGGGTAAATTGGACGAGGGGGCTAACATTAGGGCCCAAGGTCACACTGAATTTGAGCCACAGGTGTACAGGCCTCTGGGCATCATGGGCATCTTGCCTGTACACACACACACACACACACACACACACACACACACACACACACACACACACACGAGAGAAAGAAAATTAGACTGCTTCAATCAATAGTAAGTAAAAAAAAAAATAGCACTTTAAACGTGTGGAGAAATTTAATGAGCCTGCAGCTTACCTGCTACATCCAATTTTCAAGCAAAAAAATACAGACTGCTTCTACAATAACAAAACGCTTCAATAGCAGAACAAAAACTTTAGATGGATTCAGTCCTGTGGGGCAATTAACATGCAAATTATTTATTGAAATTACAAGCTGTGAGGGACAAAAATAATAATAAAAAAACTCAGCTTATTTTTAATCAAAGGAAATGTTTTACAAACACCTGGAGATTGTGGCTTTATCAGAGCTATAATTTCAAACCCCTGAATTTGAGACAGCCGCAGGGTGACGACAGCAATGCTTGTTCTCTGAACCACAATCGTATGGGACAAAGAGATGAAGGGCGACCATGTGAGGACCCTCTCCTCAGCCTCTCTGCCCCAGCAACCCCAGGGTCAAGCCCTCACTACCCAAACACTAGAATGCTGACCGTCAGATTCCACAGGTCGTGGCCCACTTCTGATTATTCACCAGAAATAACACCAAATAGACTCCAGTGCACGAAACACAGGCCGAAACAAAACCAAAGAAGAATGGATAAATCTCCCCAACCCCCCATTTATTTTCTTCGTAGCATTTCTAATCTCAGCTGAGAGGGAACAACTGAAACAATAAAAAAATCTGACCTCTATCAAATCTATGCATTTCTTTTGGTGTGGACAGATAAAAGTGCTTTGCTGCTTCTCATCCAACTCAGACTTCAACTAGGAATGTGAAGTGTGGCTAAACTAGATCTTTAAAGCGTTTATTTTACCCGTCATTTTCCACGTGGGAATGAGGGCGGCACTGCTGATAAAGCGCTGCTTTCTATTTGGCTTTTGAGAATGCCAGCTTCTCTCTCTCTGAAAATAGTGCAAAAACAGAATGTATTATGATTGACTGTAAAGGAATTACCCAAAGTAAGCTGATTTACTGATGTGAGCTACATGCTGGCCGCTGATCTCTTGATAATGTTTGCAGCACAGTCTCTGTTAATTGTGGGATTATAGGACAGAAATTAGTGAGCCAGACTTAACTGGAGAGGTCAAAGAGACTAAAAAACTAACACAACTGGGACAAGCTTAAATGGAAAGTCTCCAAATCGGGACAGTAGTTTTTATGAAAGCTGCCATCTTAAGAAAAGGATGGGATGTACAGTATTATGGTGACAGCCAGTGATGTGAATACAATCAGCACTGACCTTATAAAAGCGATTACTTAACCATGCTCATCTGTTTTCAAGGGTGGGCACTCTGCATATTCATCAAAAAAGAAAGCTTATGTACCTGAGGATTTTGGAATAAATTACTTTAGATGCAGTTTGTCACTGGGCTAAGAAAACAGAAAGCACAAGCTTTTTTAACAGACTGTTATGCTGCAACACTGAATATAAAAGTAGATAATGAAAAATTTGTGAAATTAAAAAAGGGAAATCTGCCCAAGTCGTCAAACAGTCATAAATATGAACATTTACACAAAGGAAAAATGTGTAATAGATGCTTTCTGCAGATGCAAATGGGTAAATAATTAGATTTTTTCTTTATCATTTTTCCTAAAGGACTATACAGTACACATGCAAGTAGTGTATTTGTATTAAATGGACAAAAAGAAATCCGGAAGGACAATGTCAATTTAATCTATTATTCCTCTTTCTACAAACATCCATCAGACTGTTTTCTATCATTCCTTTTACCAGAAATGTTTTGCTTTTTGCATTTTTAGTTGTCCATGATTACTGTCTAGGAACTGAACGAATGGAACTCGATACACTAGCCCAGTGTTGTAGTCGAGACCAGCTCATTCGAGTCCGAGTCCAGATCGAGTCCAGAGAGGGTCGAGTCCGAGTCAAGACCGAGTTCAGAATGGGTCGAGTCCGAGTCAAGACCGAGTTCAGAAAGGGTCGAGTCCGAGTCAAGACCGAGTTCAGAAAGGGTCGAGTCCGAGTCAAGACCGAGACCAGAGAGATTGGGTCTGAGACAAGACCTAAAGAAATCTTCAAGAGTATGTCAAATGTTTGGTGGAAACAATAAAGGTTAAAAGGGCCACATAGTATGTGGTGTAAAGGTAATTTTATTAGTATTATGAAGTGTTACTTGTCAATATTAAGTGCTCATTTTCACATAACATCGTTGTACCACTATACACATCCATATAACCCATCTAGTACACATAATATTACTGTACGACTCTATATTGTAATTCTACATAACACTTCTAGTACAAGTAACATTACTGTACCACTATACCTGTAAATGTTCAACTGTAACAGCTTTTACATAACTTTTAACCTTGAAGCTTAGCTAATAACTGCTAATATCCTTACAATGTCTTGGATTATGTGCACTTTAGATGTTGTGAAGATTAGAGATGGGCATAATTACTTTTCAAAAAAATAAGTGAGGAGACCATCCAGCTACCCAACCAAGCACGATGTGGTCTCATGATCAATCCATCCCAACTAAAAACTCTCTCTACTGGCACAGAGGAAGCCGGGACTGACAACAGTTACCATTTTATCACTTTCTGTAACAGCAACGGATAATCTAATGCTAATTTCCCTGGATGGTGCATTTTAATGCAGGGTAAAATACACACTATTTTTTTTTGTTACGGAGGGCATACACACAAGAGCCGAGTGACTGTCCAGGAAAATTTCATCCAAAAGTGTGTATGTGCCAGGGGAAGAAAGCTGGATCAAATGCCATATAAGTTCAATGCATTCTGTCAGACATTGTTTTTGAGGGGGAGATGTTTAGTGTTGAGACAGTCAGTCTGTGTCTGTATTCATTATATAATTTAACTAAACAATATTTGTTTTTTTTCTGTGACCATTTTGTCCTACTTTGTAAAAATAACACAGTTGAGAGAAATAATGTAGCAATGTGGCTTTCTGGAAAGCGGGATCACTACAGGCGGATGGCAGGAGGGTAACTTAAGGCCGGTGACACACTGGCTGCGTTGCGTCTCTACTGCGTGCCAGAAACGTGGTGGCTGCTTCGCGTTTTCTGTGTCTTTACACACCAGAAGCGTGCCTGCACGCGGCGCTTGGCGCGCTGCTGCGGCTGTAGGTGACATAGAGGGAGGCTGCCGAAAAACCAGGCTCTTGTCTTCATGACAACAATATCAAATTTATTTTTTTATTTTTTTACACACCTACTGATAAGACACCATCAACAGTATTGACGGCAAAATAGAGTATGTTTGACAGGTGCAATATTTGAAAATCGATCATTATTAATTTATTTTTAAAATTACATTTATATCTGAATTTATGTCAACCTATAGACTTTCAAATATCAAATATCATTAATATGTATTTGTGTACAAAATGACATATAAACATATTTTCCTAGTATAATTTGCCTGGAAACACTTCCAACATGCATGCGTGTCGCGTGAAAAATAGGTGTCGGTTCTATTTCTAGCATGCACGGTTTTCCGCGCGTCTCACACAGGCAGTCTGCAAGATCTAACCTGTTAACATGGGAGCCGAATTAAAAACAGACACGCCACGCAGCTGAGGCGCTTGCGCCACGCATCCAGTGTGTTGCTGGCCTAACGTCTCACGTCAAAAGAAAGTCACCAGTCATTGGATGTGTCAATCATACATCAATTTAAATAAACATTAACATACAGTAATAATCATGAAATATTTTGATTGGGACTCGAGTGGACTCGGGCATAAGTCCGATTCCTAATATGTTCGAGTCCGAGTCAATACCGAGTCAAAATGCACACGAGTCCATGACAAGACCGAGACCATTAAAATACGGTCTCGAGACCGAGTCCAAGACCGAGTCCGAGTCTCGAGTACTCAACACTGCACTAGCCTCTCTAGATACCTAGTATTCAAATGACATGTACCACAACAATATCTTTTTTACCATAATGTTGGGAATTTTCATAAAAGGAGGACATTTATTTGTCATTTATCTGTTGTAAATATCAGTTGAAACATTGGCTTCCTTTTAATACAGAAGTTCTAATTTGTATTCATCCATCTGTGTTTACAGCCTTTTAAAGTGTTTAAAACCTTGCTTTTCTAGTTAAAAATACATATTTTAAGAATTTTAACTGATGTTCATTTTACCTACTCACATTTAAAAATCTAATCAATTGAAAATCAAGAACTGAACTGGAATTTGAAAGGCATTCTTTATTAAATTCTAAATGTCGCCTAAGCCTTGCGACAGCTGAGAAAACGACTCCCTACGAGCGGCCACACACGTTACACTCAGGACTCAAAGTGTGCCCAGAAAAATTCTACTCATCAACACTTACTGACACTCTGTTAAATTAACTTCAAACGACTTTGAGAGACCAGATCTTGTTAGAAATGACAAGCATTGCAACAGTGAAATGGCTAGAGGGAAGAAAAAAAAGCTTGTGGTAAAAACAACAAAAAAGATTCTCACACTGAAAAATATTGAGGGCCAATCTCTTTCAATAATGCAGAATAAATATTTAACGATTAAAAATGACACCTCATTAGAAGCTCTATTCATCATGAGAGTGTTGCAGTAGGCAGACATGTCTCTCCCTCATCCTCTCGCAGGTGGATGCCACCATGAGCCCACTGGCATCGGGAAGGCTGTGTCAAAATATTTACATTGTCTGTGAGAATGTCATGTCTATCATCCCTGCTAATCCAAGAGCTGGAGTGTCGCCACGATGCAGAAGTGCGTTTGATCGGTGTCAGAGTATGTGTGTGAGTGAAAGAGAATGAGCAGGCTTAGTTGCCACATGCTAACTGCACTGTGACTAGGCTGGTAACTGTGAGTATATTTCAGTTGCCCAAGATTTTATTTTGGAGATATTCAGAGGCGTGGGGCCTGATCCAGCTGAGAAAGCAGGAGAGCTGCAGTGACAAGGATCAAGCTCAGGAGAGGTTGTGGGGATGTCTGAGCTCATTTTATCTCAAGATCATGTTGTTTCCATCCCGCAACACCACACATGGCTGTTTTGTGGGAAAAAAAAAACTTCCAGCTCCTGCATGGTGCGTAGGCGAGCAAAGCTGGCCACCCACTGTGTGTGCGTGTGTGGGATGGGGGACACGTGCCTGCTCTGAAGGCAGAATGGAGGAATCTGAACACCTGTCTGGCTTACATAGTCCGCTGGATGACCACCAGACCTTCCTGATCTCAAAAGTCCCAAGAGAAGTTCCTGTATGGTGTCAAAAGCATGATTGCCATTTACTGTCTGGAGGCAGATGGGTAGGGTATAGTAGGCATTCCTAAATGAACGCTATATTCAATGGTATCAAAATGGCAAAAACAAAAATTCCCATGTAAAACAAATGACTCCCAGTCTCTTTGTCACTGAAACATGCTGTTAGTGTGAACACACTTGAAAGGCAAAATACCTGTTCAAAAACCAGCGACGATAACTATAATGACAAAGATATAGTTGTAAAGTTAAATAAATAGCACAGCTATAATTATAATGCTGGAATCACTTTCCTAATGTTTTTTTTTTTTTGTCCAGGTGATGAACTATAAAAACATTGACAGCCAATCAGAATCCGACCTGCTTCAAACAGCTTGAGCATTTAAAGCGACAGATGGCATAACGGCAGCACGTGTTTATAAAAAACAGAACATAATCATTGGCGTTGTATGCTAAAATAATTATTGTTATAGCTCTTTATAGCTATCATTCTTAGTGTGAACGAGATTTAACTAAGAAAATATGATGGAGACTGGAAGAGAGTGACAGGTTGAGCTGTGCATCATCATTAGGAAGTCAAGAATGAATGTAGGAGGATAGAGAAAGAGTTGTCTTTGTTGCCTCTCATATGGGAACACAGAGTTCTGAGTGAGTTGACCAAAATCAAACCAGAAGAGTGACAAGGTCAAGGTTGAAGATGTTACAGGGATGACTGAATGATCTACATCTGCCAGACCAACAGCTACAGAACCTTCTCAATATAGCTCAATACATTTACAATACAAGGTTGCAGCTTAATAGTGTGTAAATTATTAATAGCATTATTAAGGCACTTCTAACTGAATAGAATTATTTACATAACCATTTGAGTGAAAAATACGATCGAACATTTTTTTTTTTTTACATTAAAATTATAATTTAAAATGTTTGGATACAGTGGCATATGATTTCGCAATTTTCAAAAGAGCTTTATCAATTTTTAATCAAAATTTTTACACTATCAATGTCACAAATTGGTAAAATATGCAACGTCATAAATGATCTGGTTTTCTTTCTTTCAAAGTCATAAAACATATTACTTTGATCAGATAATCACTAATGATCAGACTTTTTTTTTTCAGCTTTACTTAAATCCCATATTTTCAATGTGAACTCAAACTCCATCAGTGTACTTGTAAACTGGGTAATTAGTACACATACTATGAGAAAACCTACTAAACAAACATAATAAAAGAGTAAGGGTGTATGGTATTTTTGGCATGCATGCTTTAGAAATATTTAGACAGCACTGGTTTTGGAGTACAGTGTTTCCACTTGCTAAACATGAATGAGAGGAAACCTGCCCTTAGTTTTGACCTGTGAGCACATGCCCCGTGGCAGATCTAGGACAGAGAGATTGCAGATGTAGACTGTGACCCCACCTGTCCTTAGACAGAACCTATAGACTTCTCCTCTCCGATCAACTACTCCTGACCAATTAGGGGTCAACATGTTACACAGAAACACTTTTACTACAGGGGTTCAAAATTTCCAGGTTGCCATACTGTGTAGACAGCCTTCAGTACCAAGTAAAGCAGAGCAGTTTTTTTTATATGCGTGTTATATACTTCTTATACAGTGGGTACATAAAGTATTCAGACCCCCTTACATTTTTCACTCTTTGTTATATTGCAGCCATTTGCTAAAATCATTTTTTTTCTTCATTAATGCACACACAGCACCCCATAATGACAGAAAAACACAGAATTGTTGACATTTTTGCAGATTTATTAAAAAAGAAAAACTTAAATATCACATGGCCCTAGGTTACAGACCCTTTGCTCAGTATTTAGTAGAAGCACACTTTTGATCTAATGCAGCCATGAGTCTTTTTGGGAAAGATGCAACAAGATTTGGGGATCCTCTGCCATTCCTCCTTGCAGATCCTCTCCAGTTCTGTCAGGTTGGATGGTATACGTTGGTGGACAGCCATTTTCAGGTCTCTCCAGAGATGCTCAATTGGGTTTAAGTCAGGGCTCTGGCTGGGCCATTCAAGAACAGTCACGGAGCTGTTGTGAAGTTCGTTATTTTAGCTGTGTGCATAGGGTCATTGTTTTGTTGGAAGGTGAACCTTCGGCCCAGTCTGAAGTCCTGAGCACTTTAGAGAAGGTTTTCGTCCAGAATATCCCTGTACTTGGCCGCATTCATCTTACCCTCGATTGCAACCAGTCGTCCTGTCCCTGCAGCTGAAAAACATCCGCACAGTATGATGCTGCCACCACCATGCTTCACTGTTGGGACTGTATTGGTCAGGTGATGAGCAGTGCCTGGTTTTCTTCACACATACCACTTAGAATCAAGTCCAATCAGTATAATCAAACACAGCTGGACTCAAACGAAGGTGCAGAACCATCTCAAGGATGATCAGAAGAAATGGACAGCACCTGAGTTAAATATACGAACGTCACAGCAAAGGGTCTGAATACTTAGGACCATGTGATATTTCAGTTTTTCCTTTTTAATAAATCTGCAGAAATGTCAACAATTCTGTGTTTTTCTGTCAGTATGGGGTGCTGTGTGTACATTGAGGGAAAAAAAATGAACTTAAATGATTTTATCAAATGGCTGCAATATAACAGAGTGAAGAATTTAAGGGGGTCTGAATACTTTCCGTACCCACTGTATATTGGGGTACAGAGAACCTGCCAAACATTTCTTCAATAATCTGAATGCTCTGTTCATCAGACAGTTTAGCCTCATTAACATTCTAATAAGAGTAATTTGTAATGCAACAGCACTACACTGTATTGTTTCAAAGTAGATTTTGATGAAACAAAGTGTAACGAGTTGAGCAGCAAGAAATTTGCCACAATCTATTGCACAAACTAGATAATGCACATCACCTTGTAGCTCAAAGAAATGCGTCCTGGCAGCAACATAATTGCTGTTGTTGGCATGTACCATTAACTCTCAGATTGTTCTTTAACTTAATGTCTGGTCTGTTATGCAAAGAAAACTGGTTTACTTTCAGTTTCCAAAGTGTACTTCGTCACTTGCCTAAAATAAAAGCGAGAAGCCTGTTGTTGTCTTTTCCTGAAACACTTCTGTATAGTGTGAAGTGAAACCATGGCTCTCTTCCCACTTCCAGGCAGAAACTTCTAGAACTTCTTGAATAACCTTCAAATGTGAGGGAAGTGGCTTTTAACCGAGCACATCTCTGAGCAGCAGACCAGTCGTTTTTAAAAGCCCTAAGAGTGGGATGCTATTTCCTTCTATCTTTATGCTTTCTGATGTCTGGCGGTGTGCAGAAGAGGCAGCAGGGGGTGGAGGGCTGATGGCACTATGTCCCTTAGCAATGACCGTCCTCCTGGAGCGGGAGCAGGCAGGGTCACTCAGGAGTTCACAGGAAACTCTGATCAAAGCTCTGCTGAAGGCAGCACACTAACCTGCAATGGTCATGGTGGCACTCAGCTGAAATCAGGCAGGAGGTCTTAGTGGTGGCTGACATATAATTTGAGATGTGTAACAACATATCATGCATCCCTTAAATATCTCGTCTTGCTCATGCATGAGGTGGATTTTTATTTATTCCAATATAAAGTGCACAAACATGTCAAAAAGGGGACTACTCTTTAATTATGTGATTGGTTTTAACCAATCAGTTTTCCCAGTACTGTGAGGTTCACTATTTTTCTCAAAATTCTGAAATTTCGCAGCAACAGCACTTAATACAATCTCACACACACACAGATTGGGATTCTATAAAAAGACAGAGTGCAACTAAATAGACCAGAACTCAGGAACTTGACAGGATCTTTACAATTACTATTTTTAACCGGATATACCTTATTAAAAACAAAACCAGCGACAGTGTGAAAACACTTGATCAATGTGATGAAATACAGAGCCTGTTATTTTAATAATTAAGTTAATGAAACTTTGAGTTTTGCTTTCAATTAGTTGGCCAGTGAGTCTTCACATACTGATAAAACACTATACCACCATATGATCAGATCTTTTTCATGCTTTATAAGAGGATTATAATTTAAAAAATATATACACAGGCTACTGAATTTTTTTTTTAACCACCGTGATACAATGGCTCATCTAATGAATAGGTAATCCACTCCTCTAACTTGCTATGGCTTTGATCAATGTGTGTAACCATAGTGACAAATAACAATAATAAATACTTTGTATAGCATCATTAATGATTATGGGCTAGATTTACAAAACATTGTACAATGCAGTCCCTATCTTCTACAATGCAATAGGAAACCAAAATTAGTGCTCCAATCAGGCCTGGCAACTGCGCTCTGCTGCTGTGTAAAGACTGTGCAGAGAGATGCGTGTGTCTCAGAGTAGGTGTGTGTTAAGTATACAGGGAAGGGAATGGCTAAAAATGTATATATTCAGTGCCAGATGTCAAAGTGGCCAATCATGGCCAGCTCCTGTCACCAGTGTCAGCGTCACATGGGTATTTAGAGATTTCTTATTGGTCACACTGTGCAAAGACACCGTGAAAGGCAAAATGACAACTGACAACAGATCAACTCTCGTCAAGTCACAAATCCACAGACCGCCCACGTTCTCTACCTGAGGTGCTTCAGTTATACAGTGCAACGAAGAAAAGAAAATGTGCTTTCAATACCAAGCCATGCTGTCACAGCTGGCCAATCAGGGGCTTACGCTAGGCGTGAGAAAAAGCAATGGGTAGTGTTTGTATGTATCTGAGAGCGACCTTACCAACCTTTCTCTACTCCAGACTGTCTTTCTGTTTTCCTTGCCCGGGCTTTAGGACCCTGCCACATCCCCAACAAAAACTGTAAAAAGCCTCTTTGCCAAATTTCTTTGGCACAAACTCTGTGCAGTTATCTTTTCACTTTCTGTCTGAGGAAGACGCTTGCCAGTATCCAGTATCCTCCAGTATTCACGCCGTGATCATTCGCACCGTGCAACACAAAAGTCCTAGAGGACAAACTTGCCTTTAAACTAGGTATATTTCTCTCCAACACACAAATACAGGCAGACAACATTATACAATCGAGGGGATGTGCATGCGAGGCCGCTCTGAATAATGAATCTTTCCCTGCTGGGAGGTCTGAATTAGACAAATCAAAATCTGTAATGGACCTTTAGAGCAACATCTTGTCAACCGTGCCCTCAATATGAGGTAATGTCTCTCCCTTGCACTGGGTGTCAGCATCTAAGTGAAGATGATGTCCTTAGAGGTACGCAGAGTGGGTAAGGTGCTCGCTTAATTGGAAAAGAGCAGGAAGGAGGACAGGAGAGGAGATGGGGGCGGGGACAAGGTTCAGGGGCCACAATTCTCTTCCTGGCAGAGCTGATGGTACTAATACAGCGGTTCTTAATTCCAGTCCTCACGCCCCACAGCTCTACACATTTTGTACGTTTCTCTTAGCGCTTCAGATGTTTGTTCTATTCGAACATAAGTGCCCTGCGAAGTGGACATCACAGGATATTCCACCATGATTCCAGTTCAAAGCAAACATATATGTTCCAATCCAAGTGCACTGAAGTGTGCAAGATGTGAATTTAAATTGTATTATTTACAGAGGTATATGACGTCACACTTGTCCGTGTGTAAAGACGCCGCGCAGCACAAATCAGTGAATGAATGTTCGAAGTGAGGTAAACTTCAACAGATTTCCCCTGCTCAGGGTGTAGGGAACAACGAACAATGGGAACACAGTTCATGCGGAGCTCACTTCTAACAAGCTGATTATCTGAATCAGGTGTGTTAATAAAGAGACGTGCAAAATATGCAGAGCAGTGGGACGCGAGCACTGGAATTGAGAACACACACACACAGACGAGCAGGCTTTTGTTGAGCATGGTCACTGTGCAGCTTCACAGAGCAGGACACTGAAGCATTTATACTCTCTCTCTCAAACATTCAGAATACAGAGGTCACAGAACAATGACAATCATTCAAGTACACTAACATATCCGCTCGCAAGAGAATATCTGCATCCGCACGCATTTGTACACCCACACACAGGCAACACAATCAGCAAGATCAATACATAAACACATATACACACAGAGCATGTTGATAAGGAATATCTCTGAACATCTCTACAGCTGTAATTCATAAGGATATGCAGATCGAGCTCAGGGGTGCACTAAACAAAAGATCTCTGCATAAACTAGTCATAAAATGTATCTGATCTTCAATTAGGACAATTAAAAAAACAGTCTGCCTAAACTGATTTAAAAAGGTACACTGTGTACACATTCACAGGGCTGGGTGGAAAAGTACAGTATGTGAATCTCTAGGCTAATGACTTTTTCGAAAGCTAATTGGACTCCGTGAAGCTGGCGTCTAAACAATGAGATCAGTTTGTAGGTGTTGGTCACAATTTTTCCTGCATCAGAATTTTTTAATGGTGGAAAAATTAAAGGGCAAGTTCACTAAAAAATGAAATTGTGATATATTACTCATCCTTCACTGAAAGCCCATTCCACCAAAAATACTTCAAAAAGTCCATGAAAAATGTGCCAAGCACATCTGAGCCTTCATGTTTATATGGATTGCTCTTACAATATCTTTACAACATTTTGGTTGAATTGACTTAAATTGGAGAAACAGAAATCAATCAATAAATTAATTAAGTAATTGAATGTTATTTTTTGGGAAACATACCACAGGCTACTTGTCATTGTTTTAAGGATACAATTTGAGTATTAATAAGAACAGCTGCTGTAACAGGAATTTGTATTATAAAAACACTTCTGATGTCAAGCTACCAATTTCAGAACTGGTGCAAACTGACAGTTAATTTGGCTAAAAGCATCACTACATAGAGTTACTCACCAACAATTAACTGTAACGGAAGATGGTAAGCAACAATACCCAATTCATCACTGAAAAGAGTCTCATTATTTTTAGATTCACAAAGTGGAAATGTTCTATCTATTATGAAATGAAACTCCCCTCATTTCCCGAGACTCATTTTCTAGTCTAAAGTTAAATCAAATCAGCATCAGAGGAGGGGGGAAAAAATGACAGCTCGCCAGTTGGCTAACAATGGCCCGTGTCATTACCATGACAGAGCTGTGCTCAGCAACTCAGCTCATATTCTCTCTGAGCAGAGGTCAGAGGGGGACGAGGAGCACATTGAGCACCCGTTGCACAATACACCTGATTCTATACAGTAATGGTCGCATTTCTCTCTGCCAGCTCTCCAATCAATGCCATTCAGCTTCAATCAATTCTTTTATACCCCATTCAATGGATGGGTTATTAGGATTACTCCTGGTGTAGACAAAGTGTCTGTAAGCATATGACAAACAACAGAAGGCAGCTCTCAGTGTCTTTTCATTTGGTTACAAAGTATTTCTTACTGTGCCAAATCATTATCAATATCTGGGATCCAGGGTTAATACCCACAAGCTGTCAGTTATACATTGAAAAAAAAATAAAAAATAATTGTAGCAGAGTGAATAAGAACTAGGAACAGAGAGGCAGACAATGACAAAGGAGGACAACTACGCACTGATGCAATCTCCACTGAGCAAACAATATCAAATCAAGATAATCCCGCTGCACTCTCTCTGTGTCTCTCTTATAAAACACAGTCTCCAGTGTCTACATAGGTGAGTGTTAATGGGAACCCGGTTGCATATTCACACCAACAGAGATGAGTGAGAGGACAACATCAAAGACCTGGAGAGCTTGTATTCTCTATGGAGATCTGGCTTATAACCTGCCATGGAAGAGTGCATGTGCTTTCGGCAGCATTCGCTCGAGAGAGACACATAAAAGCCCCTTTTGGTTCTAGGGTCAATTACATTTAAATTTGACCAGCTCGAGGTGCACTAAGGCTCAATACGCAATTCAAACACACGCATACTTGGCAAATTCAAAGAAAAGTCTAGTTAGGCTAAATAAAATGTGACTTTCTGAGCCCTCAGAGTAGGCATGAAGCGATTGTGTGGCTCAGTCACAGTGAGGTGAGAAAAAACTTGCGTGTGTGTGTTTCATTCACTGTAGTGGAATTAAGACTGTTACCATGCCAACAAGCCACTTGGAAGTGAGAGGTGAAGATTGTTTTGATATGAGGTGCTAATGAATAATGATGCTAAATCTGATTAAAATGAGTGATGTACAAGGTTCACACTATTAATTCTGCATCAGATTTGTACTGTATTAATAAGATGGAAATCAGTTTGTTAAAAGTTTCCGGCTTGATATAAGAGTGAAACTATGGCACGAAAAAAAAAAAAAAAAAAGAGCAAAGCAGCAAGTTTTCTTTTTGGGAGATATATATTTGCCATGTTGATATATTTAGTACCACCGTCACAAAACAAGAAACATTTTAAAAGAAAAATATATACATAATTTTATATATTTTTTCTTAAATGTTATAATTTTTTTTTATTGTTTTTACAACAATAGCTGGAATTCTATTATAATTTAACTTTTACTAGAAAATGTTTCCATATGGTGATTTATTTAAAATGTTCAAGCCATTTTAAATTAATTTGAAACTTTAAATTTAAAAAGAATATTATGAAAGAACTTTTCAATATAAGTCCACTACATCGTTTTACCATATGACCAGTGCTTTAAGTGGCTTTAAGTAGCGGAGTATTTTTTGTACACAATGCCGCGAACTGTCAATCACTCCTGTACGCGTGCATCACTGTCCTCCTCTCAGCTGCAGCAACTTGTGCTCTCTTCATCAAGCTTTAAAACAAAAAGGGGATAAAACGGTCGTATTGTCTTTGTGCATATAGATTATTTCGATAAATGAATATCTAAATTCGTGCCTAGCCACCTATGGTATTTTTTTAGAACTTAGAAAAAAGATCCTGCAGCCAATGAGCAGCCAGCGGGGGCTGGTTGCAGAACGACTCAACCTCGGCAGACAGTTTTTAATGTTTATCAGACAATAACTAGAGATTTAGCTTTAGTATAATTTTCGGGACAATTAGGGCCAGATTCGGGATTCGGGACAACAGTTTCGATTTCGGGACAGCTGGTCACCCTGCCTGAAATAGCTACTGCATTACTTCATTAGTCTGAACCTGCATCTGACCTGCAGCGATATGACGGGGTGTCAGCCAGCGAGTCATCTGATTTTGACCGTTTTGTTGTAGTACTTAGAATCTGATGCCAGGAGAGCATTTTTTTTATTTTTTTATTAGAATTTTATATACAAGTAACAAAAGAAAAAACAGACAGGAAAAAATATACAGAATAGAAACCAAAAGCAAAACCAAAAATGGCTCCCAAATATCTGAAAATTTATTGAGATATCATGCCATCATGCCATAGCGCACCTTCTCCATATGCAATATACCAATGAGCTCACTTAACCAGATCCTAAACTGAGGCGCAGTATCTGACTTCCAAAGTTTTAAAATCATTTTCTTTGCAACTACCATTCCATACATAATTGTGCTTTGCATCGAAACTCTGTGATTAAGTAAAGAAGGAGAAACCCCAAACAATGCAATCATTGGGTCAGGTGCCAGGAGAGCATATTAAGTGTTGTTCACTGTATTTGAATTTTTGTGCGCGTTTCACAAATTCTCTCCGGCCACGTTAAGTTGTTACTGACAGCAACAAAAGCAACGCATACGCTTCTCACTTGTAAAAGTCATGGGTGTGTGGGTGATGTAGTCTCTGCTCTCGGTGGGATGAATTAGGAAGCTTACATTGTGAAGGGCGCTCTGAAAAACGGCAGCACTGGCAAAGGATTAAAACCTCTATTAAAACAGATGTCCAAATGAGCGTACCGGTATGCTAAAAGCACGTTCCTGGCGCACGGAGAGGTGGCGGTACGCTCAAGAGCTATATTTGGAAGTGGCGGTACTGAGTACCGGTGCATACCGGCCCACTTAAAGCAATGCATGTGACACATTTCATCAGCAGAATTCAAAACAATGTTCAATACATCACAGAAAACCAAATTCTTATTATATAGGGTCATCTGTATTCTTAAGCCTTGGAAACCATCACATTTAAGAAAAAAATAATTAATGAAATAATGAATAAACACAAATGTAGGCCAATTATCCATAGCTGCTTGATAAAGTCAAGATTATTTCATTGATCAGTAAAAAAAACCCACTTACTTCTTGCAGCTGGTCTTGATAAATCAGTCAGTATATTAGTGGATTTGTCCTGGGTGGAAGTGTGTGAATCTCAGCGTGTGTTCAGACACCTGTAATGAGGACAGCGAGGACATGCGGTGAGGGTTTGATAGATTGACACTTTTGCAGTCAATATTTGCACTTGCTCATTTGCCAGGTGTCTCCGTCTCAGACTGTCCACTCTTCTCTCCTAGACTATGATCTGAACATCACTACAGAGCTTTGTGTGTATTGACAAACCATGCACCGATAAGAACCCACCCCTTGACCAATTACAGTCCGTCACACTTACAGGATTCACACTCAGACAGGAGAGAGATCCAGAAAAATAAAAAAACCTACAAAAAGAGGTGAAGTTAAAGTCTTTTAATGACTCTCTTATGGGAGATTTGATCTCAGACACTGAAGCTCGACAAATGCAAAGAGTGGATGAGACATGTGCATACATATTTGAATTGACTAGTCGGTGGACTGCCTGAATGGTCACTAGAAAAGCCATGTATAAATAGATTGCGCCATGTCCAACAGACTCTAAACATTGGCGCACGAGATGCGATAACAATATAAGTGACATTGCATTATAATGTTTTTGTTAACATATACAGTTGAAGCAACTAGATGCAGCGCTGCTGCGATGTTCATTCAAAATATTGCGGAAAAAGAGAATGTGGAGAAGATCTTGTTTACGTCAAAACTGAAACCAAGCCATTCACACAGAACGCATATTTCACGCATTTTCTAGAGAGGGATATCTTCTATCACCGTTGCATTCGCGTCTCACACAAGAGAGCCGCATGTTTAGAAAGCCATGTAAAATTAAGGTGTGTTCAGTTTTTTTTCCCAAAAATAAAAAAAACTACTCAATTATAGTTGGTTTATAATTTTTTTTTTTTTTTAAATATTAAGCACTTTTTTTTTTACAGTCATTTTCATATGCTTTGAATAAACGTGCATTAGTAATATTTCGCCCAATGCGCCCTCTTGTGGCCTCAGAAGAGAAGCCAAAAGCTTTTCTTCACCCTAACTGAAATTATGCATTTTAAATTCGAATATAAATCGAATTTTGATAATATTTAAATAGCAAATTAGAATTTTGATTTTTTTTTTTCATTTGGTTTTGGTGTATAATGTGTAACTTCTGACACACACGTGGAAAATGTCCTTTAATCTCTTCAAAACACCTGTGGATTCTGCATGATAACAGATCATTGCTCGCAGCAGGTGATCTAAGGGCTGACAGAGATAATTTTCAATTGTTGAAGGTGGTTAATTTGTACGTAAATGGTGCTTTAATGCCAGTGGAAACAATGCTTTAAGGACAATGAATTGAGACATGCAACTTTAAGACCGTAACAGCGCAGTGCACTAAAACATTCATTGAGATGTTGTAGATCCCAAATCTTTGCATCAAAAGCATAAAAACATCATCTTCCCTAATCAACTAGCTCATTGTTAGATAGCTAGTAACTAGTCAACCATCCTGACACATTACAACACACATTAACACAGCAAGAGCTAAGTAACACGCTTGTCTCTGACATCCGCTGGAAGAAATGCATACTTAACATTATGAAGAGTGAAATAAAGATATACGGCCCAGATCTGGCTTTCAAAAACAGAGACCTCATGGTGATCTGTCTCATAGTGCTCATGGTGCTATCTATGAGAGCATTTATGCTGGAACTTTATTCTTTGGCTGGTAATGCACGACAGGAGGCAGAGAAAGAAAACAAGGACACATGGAGAGAGAGAGAGAGAGAGAGTGTGTGTGAGAGAGAGTGAGAGAGAGACAAGATATTGGGCAGAAAAGACAAGAGAGGAAGTACCCAGGAAAGATCCTTTGTTCTTGCTGACGCAGATTGAGATTTTAATGTTTAATGGATCTCAGAAAGATGCAGATCATCTCTCACAAGACCAACAGAGGAAATTCTACCATGATGTCAACTAACAACATGCCTGCAAATGGAAGTAGAGATGGGTCACAATGTTGACAACAAATCGTCTAACATTTAGTTGATTGGTTTACTTAGATTTTTTTTTGCGATATTTTTAGTGCCTGTTTTAATTAGCATTCTGACAGTGTGCTGTTTTGTCGCACAGTAAACCCTCTCTGATAGCACTGCATTTATTTATTTTTTTATTCTCTTTAAAGTACAATCGCCACAGCCGTAAACATGCAGAATGACAGTTTTTAGTTGCTGTGTTGCATCTCACGTTGTTTGCCCATCCTGCCACGTGCGCTGCAAGACAGAGCGCTGTAGAAGTTAAAAATAGTCTGATTTTTCAAAAGCGTCTCAAGACCCCTGTGTTCTGTGGCACTGAATTTAGCGGTTGATTGGAAATGCCCCAAATAAGGAAGGAGTCAGAGATCAGGCAAACCTAAAACCAGACCAGATTAGTAGACTAGGCATTCAGATAACCCAATGACAAGCTGATTTGAACAAAATGAGTAGTTCTGCACATTCATTACATGGACATGGACAACCAGAGGTTAAAAGAAGTGGGAAGTCATTGATTCAACCAAAAAAATAAAAAAAATCACCATTTAAACCAAACATTTCCAAAAATGACATGGATAGTTAAACAGCACTCTTCCTGTCTCTGCTTCTCATACACTAAGTAACCTCTGTACAGTGTCAAAGTCCCAGCGTGAGCCATGTTCCACTCTCCACTGACTAATTCAATATTGATAAAGAAACTCAACGAAGCACGGCTATCAGGGCTGGAGGATTCCCAGAAGCAACAGTGAGCAATCTCCCAACTCAACCCTCACTACATGTCTCTCCTTCCCATTTTGTTTCCTGTACAGTCCTTGCTTTTTTATGATTACCATACTAGTGCACCACTCAGTATTTCTGCAGAATAATACAGTATAAAGTGGAATTTCACAAAACAATGGTAACTCCCCCTTTTGCATAAAGAAAAAAACGGATACATTTTGCAAAATGTATTATTTATTTTTATTAATTTATTATTTTAGAACCGTACGTTGCTGTACTGTGACAATTTTGAGGCAATTCATGATATGCTCTCCCCAATCTCTAATTCATTCTCACAATCATTGTTTTCTTTCCTGTATTTAAACGTGTTTTAAAATGTAATCGTCAAAAAAATGTCATTACATTACAAACAATAAATAAGAAATGCAAAATATAATTTACGTTTTGTGGGTGAGATATGATTTAGACACGTTCTTGCCGGATTTCCAGAAATAATATCTGCTGTAATTGAACATAATTTAAGACAGGATACTTCGTGTTTAAGACATTTTAACCCCAAATGTAATTCACAAATAATGAAATTCAATACATTTGAGTGACATAGTAAATATCAGTAAATGTGTAAATTGTGCACTCCATACTACACCATCTGATTCATCCATCTGCACGTCGTTAGCCATAGCCCACCCCTAAACAGTGTCCCCCCCAGCTTAATTGATTGGCTAAAATCCCTAAGCCTGTATGCAGTGTGCTGATTGGTTGAGTGTTTGACAGCAATGGAGACACTTATGTCTGCCTGTAACAGCTCTGCATCATCAGGCAGGAAGAGGACAAACACCATCTATCCCCTCATTATGCAGTTTTCCACTCACTGCCAGTTTGCACATGCCAAAACACACAGAAGCCTACAGAGATCTAAAATGACCTTTCAAAGAAACCCAGCTCTCATTTCTCCCTCACTGCACCAGTGGTGAGTGTGAGTGTGTGTGTGACCGTGTATGGTTGGCTGTGACTCATCGCTTCGGCAGAAATCGTGAAAAAGTGGTGTAACGTTGACACCGGTCCATGTGCAATGACAGGGAGAAGATTAGAAAATCATCATTTTGAAGATTGTAGAGGGCTGTGCTGCTGTGGCCACCCTCAGAATCATGGGCATAATTCATAAATAAAAGATGAGTGGAGGGAGGAGCGATATAATAAGCGAAATACCCTTTTAAGATGCTGCAATCCCAGTTGCATTTGATAAGCGCTGCTTTCAATTTGTGGGCTGCACATGTGAGAATTGCGCCACACGGGGGCCATGTGAATGATTTAATCATACCTGAAACTAAGCCACGTGTAAGAGAGATGAAGAAGAGAGCAACAGTCCCATCACAAATCAGCTGCTCTGTGAGACAAGGCGAACAGAGGAACAAATAAAGCCCACTCAGAAAACACTTTAAATTCATCAGTGTGATATGTGAAAGTGAAACAACAATTTGTTTAAGTCCTAAAATAAAAAAGGCTGTCAGAAAAGCATCACCACAGGACAGATATGGCCGGTTTAGCTCTCTCACACATCCCTGATGCCATTCTGTCTCTCTGAAGGTATTCCATAAAGCAAAGAGGAGAACCTGTTGTCATATGATCTCCTTACCTTGACAAATACTGTCACTCTCTTCAGCACTGGACACAGCTTTTGCACACATCTGCCTCAAAGACAGTACATCAGTGTAGACCCATCCATCCATCCATCCATTCTCTAAACCACTAGCCTCATTTGTTGTGGGCAAAATGTAAAAAAAGCAAAATAAATTTTAAAAAGTTGAGAAAAAAAAAAATGTAAAAAATATATTATAATTTTTTTTACATTTAAATATTCACTTGCATTCAACAATTTGGGATCAGTAATTTTTTTTTTAAATAAATTAATTTTATAAAACATGGTTGTAATAAACTGACCAAAAGAGACACTAAGAACTTTGTTAAAAATAATTTCTTAAATATTTTAAATAAATGCTTTTATTTAGAACTTTTTATTCATCAAAAATGTATAAAATGTAGCATGATTTCAATGAAAAAAATCATGTAATAATATGTTTCTTGCGCACCAAATAAGCATACAATGATTAGAATGTTTTCTGAAGGATCATGTGACACTAAATATTTCATTTTGCCATAAGATTTAGTGACTATTTATTCCCGTTCTACAATTCATTTAAAAAAATATATATATAAAAAAGAAAATCGTTTTTTTTAAATTGCAATATTTCAAATACATACAAACTTTTGAATGGCAGTGGAATACAACATTCAAAATGAAGGCTGAAAGCACTGATAATATTACTTAAAATATTTCATAAAAGAGCTGCTTCTTACACTCTCGTGCTCGTTGAGTCATCTCGGTTGCAGAGCTTGTTGTTTGATAAAACACAGAAGGATCCCTGCTCATAAAAAATGAACATTTAATCCCTATGGAACATCACAACATGTTCAAAGCAAATGTTTTGAGTTTTACTTTTGGAAGCAGGTAGAATGTTTTGGTGTATGCCAAGGAGAAAGCAACCTCCACCTTTACCAAAGCCGTACGTTTCCAACTGCCAGGAATCTAAATCTGCAAATCAATTTTATAGGTCCCAAATTCTGAAAAGTATCGGGGGGAAAAAAAGGTTGTTTGGTTGTTTAGAGCCTTCAACTGGAGCAAAACCAGGATTTTCAAGTTTATATATATATATATATATATATATATATATATATATATATATATATATATATATATATATATATATATATATATATATTTGGAGCTCATCAGAGAATTTGGACGAGTTATGCTAGTAGGTTCTGGACAATTCAGCTAAAATTATTTGAATAGAGGCAAACTTCCTAAAAATAAATGAGCCCAAAAGTGCCTATTTCTGATATCTGGAAACAATCAAATGAGATTTGAAGAGAAAATGATCTCTGCTTCTATGTAACCTGGAATAAAGGAAATCACATAGAGGTTTCAAAATACATGAGTTAACAATGAGAGAATTTTCTTTATTGGATGAATTATCCCTTTATTGGATGAATTATCTACTTAAAAAAAAACAGGTATCCAGGGAGGCTCTTCATAAAAACCCTTTCAAGGGCACTGCAGCACGACCATGGGTCAAAAAAGCAGCTCGACTCTTGTGTAGGTGGGGACACTATAAATGTTCTCTGTGGGGAAGCAAATCTGTGCTTCATCACATTAACAATAATAATTAAGAGAGAGATAATGAAGAACCACCACATCAAAAGTATTCCAAACTACAGGAAAACAGAGAAGCAGAAACCTAAAGGACATATAAAGACAGAAATGTTCATCAAACAGCCATGACAATGGATGACCTTTTGACCTCCGCCTCCTCTGACCTGCCCTTTCATCCCATTAACTACACTACTCCCATTAGAGACCGTCAGAGCGCCGCTTAAATCAATGCTTTGCTGAGAAATCCAGGGGCACATTCCTGCGTGGTTCACAGAAACATAATGACTTTATTTCATTAAGATGCGCTCCCAATCAGCTGACTGCTATTTTTAGAGTGGTGATGGCTCACACATTGTCTGTGACTCTGCTTTACTTTGCAGACGGGATATAAACAAAAGGAGTTGAAGATAACATACTCGTTGCTTCGTGGACAGAAAGGTAGGAACAAAGGCAGAGAGAGTAGAAGGGCTGAATCCAACAAACACTCTCTCCTAAGTGACATGATACCAACTTCTTGGTTTCGCCATCTACAGCTCTTCTCAACCTCTCCATGTCAGACAGAAAGAGAAAGTGAGAGTACGTCTCCAAGGAGCCGAGACGAAGGGGCAGCTCAGTCAGCTGTGCAGGTAGAATGGACGCTCCTCCTTTTCTCAAAAAGAAATTTTTCGCTGGGGCTCTTGGGATTGGGCAGAGCTTTTGATCTGACTGGATCAGTTTGGTTACGGGGTGATGAAAGAACCAAGGTTGAAATGTCCATTTAGCTATGATGGATGGTTCGTTTAAACCTATGAACAGAACAGTGGTATGGTAAGAAATAAAACCTGGTTAAAATGTAAAGAGCAGAGGCATTTAGTGTCACCTTGGTCAAGGTTAGACACTCTAGAGAATGATGGTGTTAAAGGGGGGGTGAAATGCTATTTCATTCATACTGAGTTTTTTACACTGTTAAAGAGTTGGATTCCCATGCTAAACATGGACAAAGTTTCAAAAATTAAGTTGTATGTTTGAAGGAGTATTTCTGTTCCAAAAATACTCCTTCCGGTTTGTCACAAGTTTCAGAAAGTTTTTTTCGAGTATGGCTCTGTGTGACGTTAGATGGAGCGGAATTTCCTTATATGGGTCCTGAGGGCACGTTTGCCGGAAGAGTGCGTGCTCCCGTATAGCAGAGCACTGAGAGGCTGAGCACAGCCTGATCAGAACGAGCGCGTCGCAAAAAAAGTCACAAAATAAGTGTGTTTTTGGTTGCCAGGGCAAGACAACCCTGCACAGATTACCAAAAAAAAAAAAAAACAGCATTAAGGGACCAGTGGATGGAGTTTATTTTCACAGAGCATCAACGGAGTTGTGCAAGTGTTTGTGTTTGTTCCCTGCATTTCTTAAATGCTTGTTTTACAAACAAAGCCCAGTTTGACGACGGATTTGCATATCGTTTATTTCTTAAGGATGATGCAATCCCAACGAAAAAGGGTCACGATCGTGTGTTGGAACCACAGGCGGTGAGTAAAACTGCTTCAAATATCTCTGCCTCCTTGTTAGTGCGTCCACCTCCCATCGGAGACCCGGGTTCGAGCCCCGCTCGGAGCGAGTCGTTGCTGCTGCTGCTCTCGTTCAGTTTCAGCCTTCACAGCTGTCACAGCTTCCACACGCTCTCGACGCAAAAGCCTACTGGCGCTCGTGATTCTTTAGCTCCGCCCACACGTCACGCCTCCAGGAGCTCGTGTTTTTCCGGGAAAAATCGGTACAGACTATCTTTCTCTTATGAATATAATAAAACTAAATACTTTTTGGAGTTATGAAGGATGCAGTACTACTCTATAGGTACTCAAGCTTAACAGGATATTGAGTGAAAACGAGCATTTCACCCCCCCTTTAATTCACAAAGTGCTTAGCGGAAAACACAAATAAAAGATTTTTCGACTATTTTGTTTTGTAATTTTATGGTCACATTAAAATGACCCCCCCTAGCATTCAAAAGTTTGCATTATTTGTATTTAATCTGTAATGTGAAGTCATTACTCCAGTCTTCAATGTCACATTATCCTTCAGAATTAATTTAATGCAAAAGAAAACAAACAAACAAACAAAACCTTGCACCGATTATATAATTATTTTATATAATATTCAATATTATTTCAAATAAATTGTTATTTTGTTCTTTCCTAATAAAAGAATCCTAATGTATACACACACACACACACACACACAATATATACACAATATATACACAACAATTTTCACAATTTAAAAAGAAATGTTTCTTGACACACCGTTTTCCTAATGAATGTTGTTCAGTTGCTTTGACGCAATGTATTTTGTTTAAAGCACTATATAAATAAAGGTGACTTGAATTGAGCACCAAATCTGCATATTAGAATGATTTCTGGAGGATTAATGAGACTTGAGAAACTTGAGTGATTGCTGCTGAAAAATCACAGGAATAAATTGCATTTTAAAATATATGAAAATAGTCAAAGCAGGACAAAACTGCCCATATCTGAAGAAATAAGTGAAACTGAAGATTTAAGCAAATTCATACAGACTAAACATCCAAACACAGCACACATCATATACTCACACCTGCAAGCCACAGAGCTTGCATTTCCTCTCTGGTTCTGGCTCATTTACCACACTCATATTTTATGTTTACAAAAACACACACATAGATATATCACGCCAAAAGAGAGGTCATTCAGAGGAAAGAGATCAGAGATGGATCAGATGAGAGAAAGAAAAAGGGGAGGGAAAAGACGGCAAAAGAGTGGGATTGAGCAATGAGGAGAGGGAAACGGAGATGAATAAAGGTGGAAGATTGCAGGCGCATCTGTGGGTGACATTGACAAGGCCAACCAGGCGTGGTGTCCAGAGGCAGTAGGACAGCAGAGCTGAGAAATGTGTTCTCCACACCATTGTGCTTGGGGCCAAACACACAGACAGCAATAATTGTCCAAAGAAAGAGCCCACACCACAC
Organism: Carassius auratus; assembly: GCF_003368295.1. NCBI lineage: Eukaryota > Metazoa > Chordata > Actinopteri > Cypriniformes > Cyprinidae > Carassius > Carassius auratus. The sequence continues at coordinate 13,840,420 of NC_039255.1, read as the reverse complement.
ACACAAATGGCTTTCAGTTTTTATTATTGGAAGTCACCTAAATTCCACCTCCAGGTCAGACCTTAGTGATTTGGAAGCTGAGGAGCAGAGTTAATATCTATCTCACCACATAAACAAGTAAAGGCTGAGTGCAATAGACTGAGACTCGCTAATATTTGAGCCTTTGAGGAATCCCTGTCTGACTAAAATTTGACCCAATAAACCAACAAGGACAATAAGCACCTCTCCAAGCCCCTCATTAGCTAAGGTGGAGGTCTGTCTCTAATGCCAATTTAACAACCTTAGTCCTATTCCAATAGCACAGATCCTTCCTTCTCTCTTGCCCTTAGGCCATGCTGCCAGTGTTGTCCATTATAGCCCATAAAATCAGCATCAGGGAGAGATAAGAGTTCCACATGGAGGCTAGAGACAGAGGCCTGATGGGGCAAGCGTCTGATGGGGCGGGAGACTAATCCAGCCCCATGCTACGACAGGCCCCAGCTAATCACAGGCTGCCTGGATTAAACCCAAGAGCAGACGCATACAACTCAAGAGGATGATTAGTGCAATGGGAGGTGTGAGCCCAAGAGACAAAGGATTACCTGATGAAAATATTCATGGAGGTTTTCACGCCCCGCTGTCTTTCTCTATTGGTTTCTGTGATAACCAAATGCTGTGTCCCTAAGGGCAGTGTTTTAAAGGCAGATAAATGATAATCCAAGTTAATGTAAGAGGTAAAGCTCACTGTGAGATATGTGTATGTGCTCTAAACCTATACCATCAACCAGAGAGGAAAGTGTGTATTATTGCTAATGGTTTATTCAATGACTTTTTCGCGGTAAAAAGGGCAATTTTACCATAAAATCCAAATAAATAATGTGTATAATATGATGATTATTTTCTGAATGTCAAGACGCACCTCTAATGTTGTGTTGCACAACCTGATGCATCGAGATATTCTTGTATTTTATGATTTTTGCACAGGCGCCAGGCAACGATATGTCACGCAAATTGTCTGGTAATAACTCGCTTCAAAAGGTCAGCAGAAAACAGGGTCAAAACTGGAATTGTTTGAACTTCAAGTGTCACATTACAATGCTTGACCTGAGCACAACACGGTGCCGGGGGTAACGCTGTAGCTCAATGCAATGGGGAACACTGAGATTAATCATTTGAAAGGGCTTTAATAAGTAAAATGCTGGCATATTTTAAAGGAGCAGGACTGCTGTTGTGTCGCGATAGCAATGTTGATGGTGACCGGTCTTAAGCCGCAACATCGTCTATCGCGTTAGTTACATCACTTGCTCACCGCTGCACCGACCCCCACCGTCGTTTAGATTTTTTCGTAGTAATAAAAATTATTTAGTTCAGTAAAAGAACAGACATTACAATTAAAAACTGAACGTGGTTGCTCTATGCAGCGTGCTGAATCAGATTTCATTTATCCAGTGAAGAGAGAGAGTCGAGCTGACTGACAAGAAGAGTGATGCGAGACAGACAAGACAATGGCGGATAATTAAGTTAAGAAACTAAATGCAAAAGTGCCTCTCTGGTAAAATTTCGAATTTTGAAAAACCTGTTAACTTTTGCCATTTACCTTTACATTAATTTCTTATTTAATTGGTTCCACATTGTTTGCTGATTTTTACTTTATTTAAAATTTGTGTCATTTATTTATTTTATTTGACATCAAGGTGTATGCCGTGCCTTCAAGCTTTCTAATTCGTTTTGCTAAAAAATATTGTTTGTTATTTATTTGGTTATATATTATTTCCAGTTTTCTATACCTATTTAAACTATTTAATTTATTTATTATTTTATATTAGGCATAGCCTGCCCTTTAGCAATGGTTTATTTTAATTTGTTTTTTTAATAAAAGTTCTGTTTTGTATATAGGCTAAAGTGAGTGTAACATCATATTTTATCGTTGCATTCAAGCAATTGATGCCAAACTGCCGCTAATTGGAAAATTACAGTAAAAAGGACACGGCACTTTTAAGCTATTTAAAAGCGAAGGAAAGTGAAGAAAAGAGGGTAAAATTCAAACAAACTAAAAACAAACAATTGCAGCTTTTTGAAAGTGAAAGTAAAATGCGCACGCCACTTTTACAAGCTATTTAAAAGCGAAGGGAAGCGAGACAACGAGGGAACGCCCCACCCCCATGCTGATACCGGTATTACTGGTGTTGTTACATGACAGTTAACTGGTAAGAAACCCTAGTGTGCGCAAATACAAAATTGCACAAAGTAAAGAAATAAGAACACTATATTTCTAAATAAACTAGATTTGAGAAATAGCCGTGTTCAAGGCGGCAAAAAGGTTTTAGGCTAAGATGAGGTTTTAGGCTTTGGTTCTGGGTAAATTAAATGCTGCACTGACAAGCACCGTATCTTGCTTTCTCAACTGGAGAGCAATAATTTTATGGTGAATACACACCAAAGTATGGCACATTTGGACTCCCTGCTACATTAGACACACTTGCAAAGGTGCACACACATGCATGCACACACAGAAGGAGCTTGAGTGATGACGCATCCCACTTACAAACGCTTTGATTCCACTTGGCAAAGATCAAGCTGACACCTGGAGTCAAAATTTATGGAACATTCTGAAAACTGTAAGTGGCTCGAAGATTCACAAAAGGGGGAAAAAAAGAAAACAACAAAAAAATAACTAAGATTTCTGTCCTTCAAACTTGAGTGAAGTTCCTTAATTTCCTCTCTCTGTGTGGACGTAATGGTGCGGCAGTTGAGACGCAGCGGTTCAATGTGTCAGATCACATCAGGGTAGAAGCATTACCCTGCAGCAAGACACACTCAGAGGAAGCTGCGCTCCACTCACACACGAGTTTTAAATGATGGGATTAAGCAATGAATCTTTGGCTCATGAGAAGAGGGATGAGACGGTCACTGATGCTTCATGACAGACTGGATGCTTTGACTATAAGCTTGTTTCTTATATAGGGAGAATAAGGTGAGGTACAGAAATAATGGGCAGCTTTGGACAGGGAGGTTTAAACATGAAGGTAATGATGAGTAACTTACATCTTTCCCTGATTTAAACTCAGCGAAGTGCCGCTGGTGTAGTCATGCTTAATTCATGCTTCTTGTGGAGAGACAGTCTCACACACTGCTTTGGCCCCTCTTGTCTCATTAAACTACTCAGTTGGAATGAAGCAGAGACACAGTGGAGATATAGCTCACACGGGCACCCACACAAAACATGAACATGGAGCACCACGTTCAAAGCCACATCCACACATTATATACTTACATTTAGTCATTTAGCAGACGCTTTTATCCAAAGCGTCTTACAAATGAGGACAATAGAAGCAATCAAAACCAACAAAAGAGCAATAATATGTAAGTGCTGTGCCAAGTCTCGCTTAGCCCAAAGCTTCTTTTTTTATAAATAAAAAGAAAAACAAGTAGAATAAAAAAGAATAGGGAATGCTAGTGTTATATGGTCTTTTTTTATAAAAATCAAACAAGTCAAAAGATTAGAAAAAGAATAGGGAATGCTAGTGTTGGAGGTGTCATTTTTATAATATATAAAAAGAAAAAAGATAGAATAGAAAAAGAATAGAGAATGCTTGTCTCAGGCTCTCTAGTTTAAAGATGACAAGTAGTAAGAATAGAAACAGAATAGAGAGTGCAAGTGTTAGAGGCTCAAGTGTTTTTTTTTTATCTTATTAGAATTTGCTTGCAAAAAAGGGTGAAAAAATGTAACAATTATTTACTGAAATAAAGTTGAAAGATACATATTAGATGTAAAACTCTAAATTAAACTTAAAAAGAAAACAAAGTGTTGCTTTGGCTACTAACTGAAAAAGTTGGAGTAATAAAATGACTAAAACTACAGTAAAAACCAATTAAAGCTAGAGAAACTAATAAAAAATACAAAAGCCTATAGCAAAATCACTAAAACTTTAAAATTAAAGATTAAAAAATATGAAAATAAAAGATAATTTAACATAATACTATAATAGCATAGAAATAATAATAAAATAAAGCTGATCCAGTACAGTGGACAAATTGTATATATATATATATATAAAAAAGTCTTGCTACTAGTATTTTCACCAACAAAAATTTTAATCTGTTATTTCTCTCTTTTGCTGTAGTGTGTCAGTAGGAAATATCAGTATACATTAGCAAACATTCCTTTTGCCATTAGTTTTTGTTTGCACAAGGAGTCTGACAGCCAGTGCTCCACACAGGGATCTGATCTCACCATCATCGGTCTGTCTGGAATAACATGAAGAAACAGAACAAACTGAGACAGACTCAATCCAGAAGAACTATGGCAATGTCTCCAAAACACTTTAAAAAAACCCTGCAAAGCTACAGTACTGCGCAAAGTTTTAGGCACTTGTGTATAAATGCTATAAAGTGAAAAAAATTATGCCATAAATAGACTTTAACTACTATTAACTAAATTAAATCAACATTTTGTATAAATGTAAAATATAATATGTAATTTAATACATAAATATATTTCATTAAACAGTGCTGAAAAACAAGATAAATGTATTTTTAAAATATATTATTTTATCCCATTTCTGTATGTGCTATTTATTTTTATGCTTACAGTCAGTGCAAAGCCCAGTGAATCAGACATTTCAAGGGACATATCATTGCCAGAAATCACTCCAGGGAACTGACACATTCACTTAAAAAATCCCACAATCCACAGTGACAAGTGAGCATTAGCTACTCACTATATGCATTTACTGGAAATGTTACGTTTTCTCCAGTTTCTCAAGACAACAGAAATGGAGGATGAATGCATATTTCACGGTGGCACTTTATTTTTTAATAGCTACAATGAAGAATGATATCAGTCCTGATGTGATATATAGTGATGCTGCGCATCCACATAATCATGTCAGAGGAAATTGAGTCATCAGTGTGCTAATGTTTAGTGGATCAAGGTCTCTGCTAGTGCCTGAATTCACATTCACCACAAACTGATTCAACCATAAAGAACTAGACAGTGAAATGAGACCGTAACTGTCTCTCCTCATTACAGTGAAGGCAGAATCAATATGGCCGTGTGAATGTTTTACACAGGACTGTTATCAGAGCATAATAAATCGCTGTCGACTCATCAGCAGACCAGCCCATCACTTCAAGCTTATATCACCACATCTAGTTTAGCACATTTATATTTATGCACTAGTCCAATACGCTTTCGGCCTGAGAAGAATGTGGTCTTAATTTCCATTTGCGAGCCTGCTTTTTGAGGAGCGTCACTTGAGCATTTCCTGTTTTATTGTAAACCGTCTGCCGTCTTTTCGTGCTCCAATTAAGCCAGCGAGAGTTGAGTCATGCCGGATGAGGAATCCTATTACTTTAGAGACCAGGAGAGGAAGGAAACAGAACAGTGATTGAGTGTTTGCCATTCACAGCCAAACACATTGAGATGTTCCCGAAAAGGGAGATAATTCAAACTGTGACACTGAAGGAGGAAGCAGCAGATATAGAGAGATAGAGAGCGAAAGAGAGAGACAGGAACGGAAGCTGATTATGTACAGATCTGACATCATTTAAGATATTCCTCTTTCTCTCCCTCTCTGAGGCAGTCACTCAAATGAGGCTCAACAGTTGAGATGGATTTCTTTTTTTTCACCTTATGGCAATATCACCATTTTCATTCATGGGTCTTATATAAATTTCCATATAAGATCATATTATCTCTATCTAGAGGTTATATGTGAAAATGATCTGTTTTTCAGTGGTTTAAGCACATACTAAGTTAGGAAGGTCTGATATAGTTAGTCTGCTGCTGTCAATGAGCTTCAGCCAAATCACAAAGTTCTGACAAAAAAGCCTGCGACGAGAGATCATGATTATACAAGGTACATATGTTGTGGGAAGAAACTGTTGTCAAACTGTACAGACAACAAAACGATAGAACTTTTTTCCATTTGAGCAGATTACTGCAGGAGTTAGAGACTCTTTTACTAACAATATTTGCGGCTATAACATTTTAACAGCATGCTGGTGCTGATGTGTGAATGGTAGCAATGCAGACGAAAGACAAACATCCGTCCCACGTGTAAACAATGGATTTAGTATATTTATGGGTAAAGATGAAAAAAAAAAAAAAAGCCATTTTATTCCAATATAACAAGTTTCAGGTGTGAAAGCATTAGCCTTTGTTTTTAATACTAAGATTTCTGTTTTAAATGCATTTGAAACATTTTATTCAAAATTTATAATAACCAGAAACACTTCTTGAGTACTACATCAGTATATTAGAAGGATTTCTGAAGGATCATGTGACACTGAAGACTGGGGGAATGACGAAAAATCTGTTTGGCCACAAACAATACTGTGAGGAAAATCAATTACAATATATTGTTATACGATTGTAAACCGTGTTATGTGATGTGAGGCGCGGCTTTCGCCCAAAACCTATCACACACATTAAAGGCCAACTGTAGCAACAAAAAGAAAATAGGGAAGGAGTTGTGATTGGTTTCCACACCATTCCCATAATTCAAGGGGCAAATGCTCTGTGTCAGGGAACATTAATTGGCCATTGTGGTGCTGTGAGCCATAACTACAACAGTGGCCAGGATACCAGCGAGACTACACAAATATCTATTGTTATATAATGTACGAGTGCAGAAGTGATGAAGATGTTGTCTCGATTGCCTTATGACCACAGAGAAAAGGGGGAGAGGAGGAGCTGGCAGAGATGAAGAGAGCTGCGGGGGCTTTTGGGCGTTGCATTAACATTAATTAAGGTCGAATTGATTGAGAGGCGAACACCCTCTCTCATTATAGTACTGCCATTACTCTTAGAATGACAAGTGACAGTGTTTCAAATGAGACTGAGATAAGTCAATGCTGCTGCTGATAGCGGCATCGCTCCGAGACGGCACACGGCTAACAGACAGAGACTTATTAACGACGGCTGCGGTACTTTGCACAAACCCTTGGCTTGTGTCCAAAACCTGAAAAAGTCTACAGCCAGTACAAAGAGGCTGTGAGGCATCGAGGCATGGCTGAATCCCAAGCTTACATTCTGTAAACTACGATATTCCGATACACCAGCTGCTGTATTTTTACTCCACATGTGACATAATAGAAAAATAAAATATGAACCTTTTTTTTTTTTTTCAAATCCAATGTACTTGTTAATATAACTGTGATGTTTTTAATACAAAGTTAAGTAAATAATCTATTATAATTCCATTACAGCTACTTGTATGTTTTTTGGGGAAATTTGTCATCTAATAAAAAATGTGTATATAAAGAACAGACTTTTACTATTTATCTCTCTGTCTATCTATAGTATAAATAGATAGATAGACAGATAAAGATAGATTTTGGATATTAAAATAGTAAAAAAAGTGTTAATAATATCAAACTGTCTGTACAGTTGAGTTGTTAGTTAAAAACAAACAGACATGGCATTTGACGAAGCAAACGAAAGCAAAAAACTTATTTTATATATATTTTTTCACTAAATTATCACACAAAACAGTCAAACTATGAAAGCAGTTATGAAACCATTTCGGTTTCCTAGGCAGCAAGGCAGGTGCCTTCGGTTTCAGCCAAGACAGCAGTGATCTGTCCTGCTCCTGAAGATCCGGTCCTGCTGCGAGCACCTGTTCGTAATTTTTAAGTGAACCCAAAGACCTTGATTAGCTAGTTCAGGTGAATTTGATTAGAGTTAGATCCAAGATCTGCGGGGAAAGTAGACCTCCGAAAGCAAGTCTGAGCCCCCCCGTGGTCACCCAAATCAACATCCTGCCTCTTAAATGGTACAAAACTGATTGTTGTTGAACTGCTCTCCTTCACAAAGGCCAGTAATTATAGCATCTCTGCTTCTGCAGTGGAGAAGAGAAAGAGGTCTCATTAAAGGAGAGAATGAGAGCGAAGCTTAAAGACAGATGAGGATCCGTTGCTGTGAACACAGGAGAGCGAAACTGCAACATGCACCTTCTGTCTTGATCAGCCACCTAAAAAATGCCAGGCACGCATGCACACACACAAACACACACACAGGCGTGTCCTGCTTTGGCCTGTGGTTAACGACTCTAACAGAGCATCTTCCCCTCTCCATCTGCTTTGTTGTCTCAGTGGCACTTGGCAGCAGATTCAGAACTCACCAAATCCCTACAAACACCACCATTCACATCTAACACAATCAGTCTCTCACTGTCAGCCGCTATCAGTCATGAGCACGTGTACAGTTTGTAGTTCAACATGCAAGGACACTCAATATTATGGATGTGCAAACTACGGTTTCAAAACAGACTTGGGTTGTGGGTACGGCTAGTTAATATTACAGAAGCCCTGAATTATTTGGCTAGCTTCAGGTTCCCAGATCGGATGCGTTCCTTTGAGTGCATCCACACAGAATGTGTTCCAGTGGTCAATGTTTCGAGGACAAAAGAATATAACATTCAGTACTATTATTAAAAGTAATTATTATTGTTATTATTTGTAGTAGTAGTATTACATGGAAATACTATTACTACAAATGTTTCTTCACGATTTCCAAAAAACGTTTTGTGCTGAACATGCATTAAGAACCACAAACAGAAGATAACAACAGATTTCAAAACAAAAACAATAACATGAAAACTAAATTAACATATACGAGTAAATACATTTCAATGAATGAAAAAAATAAAGTTACTTGTCTTGAACTAAAAATGTTCTCCTTTGACCAGCTTTTAAAATTGCAACATTAAATCATTTAGCTATCATATTTTCTGGAAGATAGGAAATAGTTTTTTATAATTTGAAATGCGCTGAGATTCAGATTTCGAAATGTGGCTTATATAGTGCAATGTCCACACATTTGGGTTTGCCTGATTTTATTTGCATCTATGTTTTTACAAATAAATGTCTTTAGGCTTGGTGTTTATAATAATAGTTGTTTATAATGAACGCCACTATAATTCGTTTGTTTTATACTTATTTTTTCCATTCATGTTCTGTTCTAAATACCATGACATTTAAAAGATTTGTTATGGGGTGAGTGGAACTAAAATACATGTTTATAGATGCTTACCAATGCGACTTTTTTCTTTCACCAATGTGATTTTGACCCAGTGCAACTTATTTCCTGAAAAAAATAAATCAATAATAATAATAAAATGCTACAAAGCTTCTGAGAGAGGGTATTACTGTGCAATAACAAACATTTTGTGCACAATAGCAATAGTTTTTCAAAACATTTCTAGACCTCACTAATCACTTAGTCTTTGTTAAACTTTGTTTCTATTTCTCAATTTGCCCTCCAAAGCTCTTTGAGCACAAATCAACAATACAAGCTCTCCCACCGTAACTCTCTTACTGTCCTTATACATCCCTGCTCTGCTCTCTCAGCTGCAGCTTATCTTTCACCAGCTCCACAGCACAAAGAACCACTGTCATCGCCAATAAAACAACCTGCAGATCCCGATGACGATCATCAGCCTGCAGGCGAGAGAGCTAGAGAGAAAGAGATCAAATGAAGGAGAGATGTCAGGGTTTCAAAAACAATAACACTAAAGAAATAGATATCAAATAAGATCATATAACCCTGTATTTTCTGGAACTACAACAACACACCCTAAAGCACAACGTACACAAGACAGAAGGCCTGTAAGTGTCTGCAACCAAAGCCATAGATGTAAGCCAACTTGCTTAAAAACCTCTAGAGAATGGCTGGCCAGTAAAGCAGTGACCCGAGCCTACCAAAAATTGCCTCAACCATATTTTTCACCTCTTCCTCCTCCTGTGCAAATCAGAGCAACAAATGACCACAAGCTTTTCCAAGATGACATCAAGAAGATTAGTTGAGTGAATTACAGCCCATGAAACTGACAATGTAACAGAAAATACAATACTTTCAGTCTTAAATGTGGGCAGGGCACTGAACTTCTGACTTGTAGTATACACTTTAGCACTATTCGGACGGGACTAGTTTTCTAAACTACGTTTGAGTTTCGATTCTTACCACCTGACGTCTGTGATTTTCATGTACCAATTCGGACGGGACTAACATCTCTGTGTTTATTACAGAGGTGGGAGGGTCTGATTTGTGCATCTGGGCGTCACAGACATCACGCGCTCTGTATGCGTGCATTGCATTCATTCAGAATGATTGCCATTAGTATTATTACACAATAAATACTAAATGGCTAGTATAGCAAAACCATGTTAATGTGTGGCTCCTTTAGTTTAACTTGTTTTCCTTTTTTTCCCCCTTTTTTTAATTTAAATGTAATTAAAACATTATGTAACTGAGTACATAAATGAACGTGAGTAATCTTACCCGATGCTGATATTACAAAAGCCGGTATTAACAGTTTACGCGATCTTGCTCTTGATTTTATTATTTGTATTATTTTTTTATTATTATTTATTTGCCGCTAAGCAAATATATCAAACATCCGCGCGGTAAGAACATCTACGGTAATTCACGTTGGCCAAAACACACAAGGAAACGCGTTGTGAAATGAAATATCACCGGCAATCACAGACATTCGCATTCGGACAGGATTAGTTTTCTCAGAGGATCACTGAGTTTGCTGAAAAACGGTAGGTAATTTGCTCTGGAATTATCACAGAGGTTGTGTGAGAAAAACACAGACGTGGCAGATTCGGACGGGATTAAAATCACCAAGTACGTCTGTGAAACGCAGATTTCTCTAACGACCCCCTGTAAAACTAGTCCCGTCCGAATAGGGTTTTTGTCTAAATCAAATATATGTTATTAGAAATGGCCCTTGAGGCACATGTTAAATGTAGCAATGGAAGCTGGGGTCTCACGACACTGAATGGGAGAAAACCGAAAACGGCAGACTCTCAGGGGGTGGATATGGTGACACAGACAGTCAGACAGGAAGATGAATAGACAGGCAGACAGGCTGCTATATTGTCACAGCATGTCTACTGCTAACAAGGACACACAGACCACATCAGAGAGCATGACCACCAGCACAAACAAAGGCACAATCACTCTGTGCATGGTCTCTCCGCACTTGGAGCATCACGGATGGGAGTAAGGTTCACAAAAGGTTGATTCTTTGTAAGGTTCACAAATGTTTCATTGTACAAATGACTGCAACAGAATGCTGATTTATGCTGTTCGGGATTTGTTAGCTGTTCTTGAAGGTCTTCATTATTTGATATATGCAGCTTGAATGCTTCACAAAAATGACAGTATTTCCTGCACCGCTTTACGCTGCTGCTGAATCTGCAGTTCCACTGCGAAAGAAATGTGAGCTGGCGGTCTGAAATGAATGTGATGAGAAATACATAGTACAAAATAAAACAAAGGCAATACATTATATTTTACAGTGCCCTTGTTACACACTGTAAGTATGTACTATAGTAATACATTATGCATAATTACATGTACTTACTATTCCATTAGGATTTGGTTTAGGTTTATTGCATGTAATTAACACATAACAAAAACAAATACAAAGTTAGATTTCATTTCTTAAACTATCTTTATAAGCTGGTTCTTATTAATGACTCACAAAAGTCAGATTACTTTCCATCTGTGTGGGATTCTTTGAGTGAAAATTACTTTCTGACCGCATATGTGCACCTGACTTGATATGACCCGGTTTATGATAGCATCTTCTACCAAACTATAATGCTTGAGGAACAAGGCATGAGAAACATTTAGCAGCTTGCAGACATTATCCCTGTCAGCATGGACTGGGCTTCGTCCCTCTCTAGTTGCAAGCCCGAAGCTATTATCATTGCTGTGTTTACACCCTGCAACAAAGCCCTGGTAAGACGGCTAAATGCAGGAAACATCTCAGATAGCTTTCCTCCATTTATCTTTCCTCTAATCTGTCCCGTCTCCATTCTTCCTACTCCCCAGAGAAGCGCTGACACTTCCTGCACCCTCTCCTATTTTCACTCCCTCTGGGTTTCTCCTCTTTCTATTACCACCTTCTTTTTCTCTCCGTTCTCACATGCATTTTGCCTCTCTCATTCTCCGGCTGCTTTATTACTTTGCTCATCCTTCTGGTGGAAACAGATCCTGAACATTCCTGTATTCGATTAAGCTGCAGGCACTCATTACAGACGACCCTCGGCTTTCCAGCACAGCCAAGCGATCATTCAACCTCACATATCCACTCCGTTTCGCTCTTGCTGTCTACGTGCTCCATATGCTGCTCACACAAAGTAAAGGAGTGAGGGAAAGCCAACAAGGAAGTGCAGCAAGTGGCCGTATAATTCCTGCTAAACTTTAGACTGATCAGAAGTCAGAACGGCCATCTGTTAGGACCCCTGCACACTGAAAAAGAGCAGAAAACTTAACATTGAGCTGTTTTGCAATCACATCTTTGTGTAATGCCTATGGCAGGCATCTGCTGTAAGACATGCCGTTCCGTTTAATAACTCCTAATCTACACCAAAGCAAAAATCATCAGTCTACGGAGCATAAACACCAAAGACTGAACTCATATTAGACTGAGGCACTGCTGAAATTCCCTCTGAGCTTGATGTGGAGGAGAGGAGAGGGGGTGCACTGGTGTTTGGTTACCTCCGCTGAGAGCAGCTGCTGGAGTGACAAGGTAAGGTACAGCTGTGTGTGGTGTAAAGTTACAATTGTAAAGCTGGTAGAAATATGGAGTTGTGTTGGTGTTAAGTTGAGCCAATGGAAAAAACACTGCTTCAAATTGCGATGGCTTTAGATTCACATTTTAGGATCAGATCAAGTTACTCCGTTTGAGGGGAAAAGTCAATGACCGTTGGCCTGTCTATAAACGACTCCACAGTTCCCATCGTCACTGTGTGCCTGCTGGAGTCCAAGGCAAGCTGTAAGAGCTTGCACATTATGTGCCTTTTGTACCTTAAGTACAAACACTGAAATGTGTAAAGATGGATGAGTTCGACTTGTGGCACACAACATTTATCTATACTACTGTTCAAATATTTAGGGTCGCTAAGATTTTTAAATTTTTTTGAAAAAGTGTTTTTTTCTATTTTAATATATTTTGAAAAGTAATTTACTCCTATGAATTTTCAGCTGACATTGCCGAAGTCTTAAGTGTCACATGATGCTTCAGAAATCATTCCAAAATGGTAATTTGCTGCTCAACAACATTCCTTATTATTGATGTTGAAAAGAGTTTCAGTGCTTAATTTTGTGGAACCTTTGATACACGTTTTCAGGATTCTTTGATCAATAGAAATTTTAAAAGAACAGCTTTTATTAGTAATATAAATATTTTATAGATTATAACATTATAAATGTATTTACTGTTATTTTTGATCGGTTTGATGTATCTTTACTGAAAAAGAGGAATTAATTTCATTAAAAAAAAAAAAAAAAACATGGATGCCAACAATTATACAGTTTACACAAAGCGTAGACGGTAATGTTTTCTCTTGGTTCTTTTCTCTTTGTTCATTTCTCTTGGTTCATGTCAAATTAATTTTGATAAATAAGTCACATCTGATTATATGTCGCAGGACCAGCCAAACTATGAAAAAGTGTCTTATAGTCCGGAAAATACGGTACATTTTCATGTGTTGGTGAACGACTCCATTTGAAAGACAAAGTTAGGCAAAAAAAAATAAAACGAGGAGTTGTGCAAACCTGAGTTACTTATAACCTGTTTGAAAGGTGTAGCAGTGGCCAGCTGGCACACTGAAGTTGTCTTGTAATATTCATGTTGTGAATGTAAACCTGATGCAAATCCACTTCATTTTCAGCGTTTATTTGCGCATCTTCTCAGTTAACAACGGCTCTGTGTAGTAACAGCTGCTCTATGTGAAATCACGCACCTGAGGGAATTTACCGCTGATTAGAGAACCGGCTTTACTGACAAGATGTGCATAACGATCGGCCGATCGTGATCGGAGCAGCCCTAAAAAACAGCATACACTCGATTTCCTCCATTGTCCTGTGTGTGTGGGTAGCAGGTGTGTTTCGCTTAGTGTCGTCAAGGCAGTTTCCTGCGGCGTCACTATGATGACCAGGTACTATTGTGGAGGTACTATCTGCAATGGAAAACGGAGCGAAAAGCGTGCTGAACCGAGATGAGGCGAGTTGAACTGGTACTGGTAATGGAAAAACACCATTAGCTTTTCAGCAGCATGCAATAAACAACACTGTGCGCTCCTCGCTCACACACAAACATGCACACATGCGATCGCTCCCTGATTTTCCTACTTTTAACATACAGGCACTGCCAGAGACTAAGACAATTTAAAAAGCAAGTTCAAAATGTTGTCTTTCCTCAGGTCTGCTGCATGCAAAAAAATTCAATTTTCCACACAAACTAACTCCAGAACTCGGGCATGCACGTACACACACAAACTAACTAAGACAGATTCCACTCACACCCAATGTCTGGGCTTTGCCAACAGCCTCTTCCTGACTCTGTGGTGATAGCTGAGGGAGAGCAGGGCAGTGGGCAACACTAACAAATGTCCAGCCTCAACCCCACAGAGTGAGAAAGCGGGAGAGAGAGAAAGAGAGGAATGATAGTTTCTTCTCTGACAAGGCCATCTGCACTATAGCAACCCTAGAGGCCTTGTTTCAGATGACTTCCTTTTCTTCCCTCTCATTCTTTCTTCATCGCTGCTCTTAATTCTCAAGCAAGCCAAGTAACAAATCACCCCCTCGTGCACAGTCACCAGTAATGACAGCAGCAGTGAAAGCGATATTAATTCACCCTGGTGATGAGGTCTCACTTCAGCTCAGCCGGCCAGCTGTCTGTCAGGCAATAGCCATCATGATGGGTTACGTTAGCCTGGTGCTGGAGAAGTCGGAGTGGCCAGACTTGTATGGCTCCATTAGTACAAAGCTAATGAGACAGAACCTCAGCAGGCGGGGGCACACACTCATTATGGCAGGATTACGGGCATGTGCGGGGCAGGGAGCGGGTGTATATGAGCGTGTGACTTATGGCAAAAGGGTGTGATGGAATTTGTTGAAAGTTTCCATTTCCATCAGAAAAAAATATTTTAAATTCTAAGGGATTTAGATTTTGTCCAGGTATTCAACAGAAATGGATATATCATTCTATAGATGCCATGAAAAGTCATTTGGATAATGAAAAGTAGTGGGAGAAGTATTTTTAGATTTTAAAATCTTTTGATACTGTGAATCATGAACTATTCATAAATAAAAGGAAACAAATGAACTTTTCTTAACAAGCTCTAAACTGGTTCAACTCATACCTGTGTTCAAATTTGTAGTGTGAAGTCAAAACTAGGTGTACCACAAGGTTTAATATTGGGTTCTTTGCTATTTGTTTATATACAAATTATTTACCTGAAAATTGCAAGAAGGTTGGTTGTCAAATATACGCAGATGACAAATTATTTATGTAAAAGAAGAAACTTCTTATCTGGCTGCAGAATTGTTAACCAGGCGACTGGTCAGTGTTTCCGAGTTTCCCCCCCAAATTATAATAAAACGGTTTCAATGTTTTTTTCATTAAAGAGCAAAGCACTGAATGCTTTCCCAAATTGACCAAAAGGAAATCAAGGAAGTGAGTTAATTTAAATATTTAGGTGTCACTGTAGACTCCAAGCTTTTTTTAAGTTTTAATTTATATTGTTTCTTGTGATTATTGTGTCTGTTTCTTTATTCGGATGTTCTGATTTTATGTAAAAGTCTAACCAGGGAAGAGTACAAAGTAGCTTTTTTCAATATTCCCCATGAACATGGCAATAGTTACCTGTGTGCAACAATGCCTAGTGTATTGTTACACACACAAATATTCATATACATATATACACAAAAACACACACACACACACACACACACACACACACATATATATATATATATATATATATATATATATATATATATATATATATATATACACACACACACACACACACATATATATATATATATATATATATATATATATACACAAACACACATAAATACTGTATATATATATATATATATATATATATATATATATATATATATATATATATATATATACATATATATATATATATATATAGAGAGAGAGAGAGAGAGAGAGAATTAAATTGAATTATTTAGATGTTTCTCACAGTTGAACATATTTTAATCAGTGATCATGGGTCACACCATTATGCTGTGAGTATGACTTTTATAGATAATATTGATTTATTAATTATTGCTATTTATATAATAAGTATATAAAAGTATATTTAACTTAAGCTGTATGGGTATACTATAATACTGACAAAGCAAACAAAGAGGCCCTGAATGAGTGACTTGATCAATATAATCTGTCACTTGTGTGAACCCAGTCTGACCTAACCCAGCTTTCCTTCTGTCCAATATCTACAAAAGGATAGCCAGCCATAACACGGAGTGAAAGGTTGATCAACGAAATAGACACCACCTGCTTAAATACAACGGGATTGAGAAGCCAAAGCACTAGAATAGTCCCTTCTTTCCATGACTGAATGGAGGCAGGCATCCAACTTGTCAAAACTACACTGTGCTCTGACCTGCACTTAAACAAAATAAACAGAGCCAACCTTTTCCATTAGGGCACAGCTGAGTGATGTCAGCTCTGGCACAGTCCCAGTGATGTAACACGGCACGCTAATAACCACACCAAACAGAAAAGATAGAGCTGCTCTGGCCGTAAGGGACCACGAAAGACTGCTTTAGCTTGGAAGCAATACAGAAAAGCAATTACCAAAGGAGCTATTTAACAACACCAATTAATCAATCAGGACAGACAGGAAATTTAATCGCCAAGTGCCTCATCAAAGAGAGCAAGTTTCATATTTTAGAATGGTGTTGGGATGAAAAAAATTAAAACACATTGAGGGGGAAAAGGTCTCATTTGGATTGTATCCCAGCTCCTAAAAAACTCACTTCATTGGCAAAATTAGCAGAGAATCTAGAAAGGACTTTAAGTAAACTTTGAAAAAGCAAGAACGATGGCAGAATCCGAAATGTAGAACCCAAACAGCTGTCTTCTACAAGATTCACTGATTAGCGTATTTATATTTTTTGAAAACAAATTTCACGAGCGATTGCCCGGTCAATGGGGGACTGATTGTGTGCTTGCAGTTCATCTCAGTTGATTAGTAACTGGGCCGTATGTTGGTTAAAGACGACAAGAGACCAATACTGATGACAGGAAGTGCCCATCAATAACCAGACAGTCTCAGGTTCAGTTTCACTCCATCTGTCTCAATCCAGCCTTCAGTTTCGCTCCTTTCCCCTTCATTCACCCCAATTCCTCGCATGTATCCTCAGGTGGCCCATATGTGCAAAGCAGCATTCTGTGCCTGCATCCCCTTAGGACACGTTAGGAAAAGAAACAGCACAGTGGCTTTTTCTTCAGCACTCTCAGCAAGAGGCCTGATCAATCGGATCAATGAAGGTGATCAGCATTATGAACTCTGATCAGCCCGCATGGGGATCCGGCTAATCCAGTTAAGCCATTAGCAAGCTGGGACAAATTAGCCTGCTGGGAAAGGAGCCCATTTGAGGTTTGCTTATTAGCACACTGCCATAAGTAGACAATAGAAGTACACGGTCATGAATGTAGGACCAAGACATGAGGAAGATCTTCATTCGCTGACAGCTGATCTGGTGCGACAGAGTCAGAGCTCTTGAGCGAACATGACCCATGGCTTCTGGTTGAGGTGAGAGGCATAGGGCTGGAGGCTACAAGGAGAGGGGAGGGGTGAGACCCTGCCCTGGGTAAACACAAAAGATAGAGTCGCCACGAAGAGCAGGTCACACTTCAACCTGTGAGTGAGCATGTGGATCAAACTACATTAAAAGCACTTTAGCTTATATTACAGAAATATATTTGCAGCTCCGCAATTACCAGCCGCAGTCTTCAACCTGCACTCACACTCGCCACCCATCTGGGATGACGTTTAAAACACAAGACCTGTCCCACAATTGGCGAGCGAGCAAGTGACTGAGCGAGGGACCGTTGGAGGAAACGTACAGGTCTGCTGACTGAGTAAATCGCATTAACCATCAGTCCTGACATTATTTTTCCTGTGGCTGCATTTCATTTGTTTCATATTTAGATGCTCCTCACAGATGCATCTCTGCAGGCACTCAAGTAGGCTGCTGAGGGCAGAGGAGGCATTAAACAGCTCTGCCCGAACCTACCATAAATTACACAGCCACATTAGAAACTACTTTAGAGAGAAAAAGAGAGAGCGCTTGTAGACCAAAAGTAATAAGCTAAACATTCGATGTGGCCTTCTTTACAAATGTCTTTTTCAATAACATCCTCTCCTGTAAAGAAATAAGACTGGCAGATGGAGACAGCAGACATCCTCAGCAGGGCAAGAGCGGTGTCAGATGTAGATGGAAGAGGATGAGAAGAGAAAGGACAGGAGGAAAGGTGGAGAGGGGTTGAAGAGAGAAATTTGGTCATCGACAGTTTCAACATATAAACAGAAGGAATTTAAACAATCTCTACCTGAATGCTGTGCCTCTACTATAATGCAGAGACTTCCAACTCTGACTATAGAGACAAGACATTGCCTGAACAAATGAAACCACCTCAAAGCGGCAAAAAAATGAAGATGTGATGTTTATTCAGCCTGGGAGCAATTGGAAGAGTTTGTGCTGCTACTGCATGAAGGTATCAAAGGGACCAGAGTTTATTCTGCTTTAGCAAGAACGTATCAAAGGATCCCATGGCGCTCCTTTGATATAAATGGCTGTTCCACTGTTATGATTACTCCTCCCACTACCATAGCTCACTGTCTGTCTGTTTTACATTGTATGCCTGTATTATATAAGAGCTTTTCTATCTCTATTTTCAATGCAGTCAAAGTCATCAGTGTTGGAATGACAAAACCTGTTCTCTCTCAAGTTCTGAATGAATTAATGTGCCAAATAGTCACAACCTGTTCTTTTCTTTAAGAAACGCATTCAATAAGGATGCACCAGAATAAAAATTGTGGTTGATAATTTTCATGTTAAGACTGATATCCAATAAATGGTTAATATTAAAATGATATTCTTTAAATAATCATAAAAATAAATTATACAAGTACATTTATGCATCACAACATTGCATTCAATATTAAATGTAATATTAATTATGAGATTTGTTAAAGATGAAATTTAACAGTTTTTAACTTTAAGTGAGCAAGATTATTGCAAAAGTAAAAAAAAAAATTAGAATAGGGGAAAGAAGATATACCGGTATATATATATTTTTTTTGTTAAATATATTTTTCTAAACGTAAAATGGTATTATGTGTGGACCCACTTTATATTAAGTGGCCTTAACTACTATGTACTTACATTTTAATTAATAATTTAGTACAATGTACTTATTGTGTACATACATGTTTTTACATTGTACTTATATTTAAAAAATACAGTCATGTAATTACATATGTATTAAATTTCTGTAATTACATTAATAATTACACAGTTGACCCATACTTTACACCTTAACCCACCCTTAAACTTGCCCATACCTCCAACCCTCTCCCTAACCTTACCCCATCCCACCTCAATAGCAGCAAAAGTGTTTTACAATACGATATGAACACAATAAGTACATTGTACTTATTTTTTTATGTAAGTACATAGTAGTTAAGGCCACCTAATATAAAGTGGGACCGTATGTGTTTATAATTGCATGTAATCAAACACCTATCATTCTACTTTAACTTAGCAATGATGCTTTACAATGATAAAAGGTGACAGTAAAGAAATTGTTACACAAGATTTCTATTTGAAATAAATGCTTTCTTCTCAAAGAAACGTGGAAAAAAATAATCCGTAAAATTAAGCATAGCCCAATATAGTTATATAACCAATATTTAATGCATTCCTAGCATATACAAAATTTATATTAGTCTACAAAACTAATTTCAAGCAATTGAGCCTCTAAATATTTTATTTAAAGGTTAAGATCATACGAAGCAAATCCAGTTAATCTGATAACAAACACATGAAGTCACATGGTTACAGATGCATCTACAGCTTACCTTACTGGACGGAGTCCATCAGCAGCGCCAAAAACCTGCACAGACAGAGAGAGAGAGAGAGAGAGAGAGAGAGAGAGAGAGAGAGAGAGAGAGAGATCATTACTGATGCAGCTCGAAGCTCCACAAATTGAACCCCTGCTGTTCAGGTCTACATCTACCCACCCTGCCTTCGCCCTGTATTCCTTGGACCAAGCGACTGGAAAAAAGACAATACACGACTTCTTAAGCACAATATATCACATATAAACACCGAGATCAGGGCTTAGGAAAGCTGTAACATTTACAATAAAGTTTATATATTCAGGTCAAAATTAATTAGATGAAAATTCAGCATATAAAAGCTCATCATCTTTATGAGTACAGAGTCATCGTAATTTTCCCCATGAGGAACCAGAAATGTGAAACTCAGTCTAGGGTAACACCAACACATCATTCTGGATCCTCATGCATGGAGCTTTATTTTCAGGAAAGGAGCAGCGCTCTATTGCTCGAGCCTGCATGAGATTTCCTAGTGAGGGGAATTCTGGGGCAGGAACTTGAGGGATCAGGGGGCCGCTGGTCCTTGGCATTTAACCCCCTGAGCCTCAATACTTTGGGCTTTTGCATCCCAACCCTGCATGTCAAACATCAATCCTGACGGATGAGCCGACCAGCTGCTCGACACTGTACATAAATAATGCAATGCTATTGGCTTCAGCTATAAATCATTCATTTATGTTATGCACCTATTTATGCATGCACACAGGATTGCACACCCTTTTTCCATGTAACTTCATTCTTACACGTTAAAAAAACACCACTGAAAGAGGAGTCCATGGTCATATTTACAGATGAGATCTGCTGCTCTAGATAAAGAAACATATCTCACAAGGTTTTTCTGTAGTTCTCAGATTTGTCACTTTCAATCTTGTTTGCACCTCCCACTACCCATGTGATCGATCTGCCAATTAACACACCAGCAGCAACACTAACAACTCCACTTGACGGATTTCACAGTGGATGGTGTTTATAATCCTGTTGTAAACCAGAGTCTCCCACTTGGGGATACTGCAAGAATGGAAGAGAGCAAGAAAAAGACAGAGACCGAGCAAGCGAGAGTGATAGTAAGCAGTCTGCCAGCAGGTGAGGATTAGTAGTCCATCATAATGGGATTTTACCAGTGCAATATGTAGCAAATCAGCACAGCAGAGAAGAGTTACACAAGACTGAGTCCAGCATTTCTACACTGACTCTCCAGAGCTCCTCTCTCTCTCACATACCCCTGCACCTGACCAATCTCAAGAGATACAGACAGAAACTTTGGCAGAGAAAAACAAGTAGGTGTGAGCAATAAGGTTTAATCAAAGTAAGTTTCAGCTGATAGTTTGGCAGAAAGAGCTTGCATTTACAGTTGACTGCTTATCACTCTCACTGAAGAATACAGGAAGCATACTGCAGGCAAATTCAAAAATACATTGCAACTTTATTGACTAGGCAATGATGATTAGATCATTTTTAATGTTAGAACTATTTTTCTAAGAACACTGTAAATGCATGCCTTTAACTGGCATTTTTTTCAGTATTTCAATACAGCTGTACTATCAGTGCTTTCCAAACATCTTTCAATTCGAAAGCACAGTTTTCGCAATCAAACGTGCCATTTGTATTTCAATTCAACTAATGTTTGAAGTTTGATTTCTAATTTGACAGCCCTAGTTAAACCTTAAAGGAGACAGTTCACCTTAAAAGAAAATAGCCTTCCGTTAATAATCCATCAAGTTAATATAAACCCATACAAATAATTATAAACAAAATCTCTCTACACTGTTTGCGGTGCTACGACAGTAAACTGATGCCTAGTTCTACTGATCACATACTGACAGAAAGTACAAATGATCTGCAATAGTCATTTTTATTGCGTCCAGAGTAGACAGCCTGTAGTTGTTATGACCCAATGTGATGTGTCTGTTGTAGACACGGTGTAAGACTAATTGATCGTTAATTTAAACGACAATGGATAATGGAATTCATCTATATTTTACATCCCTACAAGGATTAGTTTGACAATGTGTTTATGAACTTTTTGAGTGGTCAAAGTTGTGGTGCAATGGACTATCAATGGAGGGACAGGAATCTCTCGGATTTTATTAGAAATATCTTAATTTGTGTTTCAAAGATAAACAAATGAGTTTGAAATGACATGAGTGTGAGTTAAGAGCCATTTGCTTTTTAGGAGGGTGAGCTAACCCTTTAAAAAGGAGTTTCAAGGCTCCTACATTAAGTTTTACTTCATCCTATCAGCTGCGCTCGAAGAAAGTGTCCTGCGAGTATGCTCACAAATCCTCTCCAAACAGAGTACAGAATGCTGCAAGTTCCCTAGATTTAATTCACAATTTAAAATTGCAATCCTTAATCAAATTAAATGCTAGACTAAATACTGCACAATATTCCACTGTCCCAATTACAAATTGGCCACTGTTTTTTGAGTACATTGAGATTGAGATTGAGTAATCATCTCATTGCACACATCGATGGCAAATCTTGCAGAGCTGTATCCTTCAATCCCCTACAGAGGCAATTTTATCCATTTAAGTCACCATTCAAGAGTATTGAAGGGACAAGTTAACGGAGGCCATGGGAGGGAAAACATTCCACAAAAAAAAAAAAAAAAGAGTGCATCTCTTATTAAGCAAGTACATTCACTTCTAATCAGAGAGGCTGAAGTTCATGAAGTGACATTTGCGAGCTGACAAGCACAGGGCCCTTCATGCTAATGCTACAGAGTAATTAATCTGCCCCCAATGGAACCCAAACCACTAAAGGTCACTCACAGACATGCTTTCTCTCTTTGTATATCTGTTATGCACAAGTATCTCCAACAGAACAGCAACAATCTACGGCCAAGACCAAACGGAGAGGGGAGGAAGCGCATCAAAACAATCCATTTATCTTCTGGTACAGAGTGTTCTGCACCTCTGCTTCTATCTGTATTTGTGTGTGCATTTTCTTTCACCCCTGTTGTTGCCATTCTTCAGCTGACAGGCGAGATATGAGCCTTACCTTGACCTGTGAATCTCACGTGGAGGGGAAGTGCTGGCTTTTCCTGAGTTAATGCACATGGAATCAGCAATGGAATATTCTTCTCTACTGTGGGATCTATTCCACCGACACAGACCATTGATCATTCACTGCTTCTAAAACTCACACAAGCAGCTTTGTGTATGGAGAACACAGACTTTGTAACAGAAGATAGAAGGTCATAGAGGTTT
The DNA here is from genome assembly GCF_003368295.1 of Carassius auratus. Classification (NCBI taxonomy): domain Eukaryota; kingdom Metazoa; phylum Chordata; class Actinopteri; order Cypriniformes; family Cyprinidae; genus Carassius; species Carassius auratus. The sequence goes on along the minus strand of NC_039255.1, from coordinate 13,817,255 downwards.
GGAACAAAATGAGGGTGAAATTTAAATTTGGGTGGACCATCCATGGAGGGAACAGAAGAACATGCAGTCTGGAGACAGGCTGATGGTTTAAGATGTTGCTTTCATATGCAAGGTCAAATATACCTGCATGTCTCTCTGTATTTCTCCTACGTTCAGCTTTTCCTGATCTCCGTTGCATGGCAGGAGAATACAGTGAATAAGATGGATCCTTCCACTCATGATTGGAGGGCCAGCTGTGATTTGATATCTATAATTGAAAGTGGTTAGTGCAAGTGGGACACGTTGATTTTTGTGTGAGAATCTATGCACACATTCAATATGAGGATTTCTCCACTTGCACCATTCTCAAGAGCTTTGTGACGGAAGAACGTTTGCTGCATCAGTGTTGAACAAATGAGTATATAAAATAGAAAAGCATGTTTATACATGTCTGAATTTGCAAAAAGATAAATAAATTGTCTTGACTGCAAATGAGCCCCTTTGAGCAAGTATGCAACTGTGCTGGCTGATGAATAGGCACATTTGGGCATAAGATGGATCTCAGGCCTGTTTATCTGATAAAAAGGCAAAAGTCTCTGCGGTCCCACACTAATAACAAGAGGGAGATCTTCATGACTGATTGCCGTGGCCCGCAGGCTTCATAGAATTGTGTCAGGACTATACAAACATCCTATGCAGATCCAATGAAGATTAAAAGGCAAATGTGGGACAGAGGCTTTGATACAGGATGGTGAGATCTGGTATTATATACCTTAGAGCATGAAAGACCTAGCGAGATGCCCAACCACCAATGGGTTTATGACATTCCCCTAACAGCCATGCATTTTCAATAAATAATAATTATTAATAATAATAATTCCTTACATTTATATAGCACTTTTATAGACACTCAAAGCGCTTACATAGTCAGGGGTATCTCCTCATCCACCACCAGTGTGCAGCATCCACCTGGATGATGCGACGGCAGCCATATTGCTCCAGAACACCCACCACACACCAGCTTACTGCTAGATAGGAGACAGAGTGATGAAGCCAATCAGCAGATATGGGGATTGTTAGGAGGCCATGATGGTCAGAGGCCAATGGGCGAATTGAGCCAGGATGCCGAGGTCACACCTCTTCTCTTTTCGAAAGACATCCTGGGATTTTTCATGACCACAGAGAGAAAGGGCCTCGGTTTAATGTCTCTTCCGAAGGACGGTGCTTGTTGACAGTATAGTGTCCCCTTCACTGGGGCGCCAGGACCCACACAGACCACAGGGTGAGCACCCCCTGCTGGCCTCACTGACACCTCTTCCAGCAGCAACCTAGTTTTCTCAGGAGGTCTCCCATCCAGGTACTGACCAGACTCAGCCCTGCTTAGCTTCAGTGGGCAACCAGTCTTGGGCTCCAGGGTGATATGGCTGCCGGCAATGTAGAAGAATTGTGTGGATCTCAAAAAGCGGGGCTATTATTAAGCAGGTTTTGTCCAAGTCCACTTAATCATTATTTGTAATTCACTGCTATTAAAGCTGCAGTAGGGAACTTTTGACGCTCTAGCGGTTAATAAACAGAACTGCTTAGGTCTTGCGGAAGAACATCGTAGCCGGAACTACTTCTCTCTGTTTATGTCTATGAAGAATCAGAAATGTACTGGGTTACTCCGCCGCGGTACCCCCGAAGCAATCTAAAATAGTCTGAATATAAACACTTATTATAGGTGCACCCTAGTGATTCAGGACAAGCTAAAAACACGGTTTGGAAAATGGATTCATGGTGTACTTGCTTATTATATAAATTTTTCTACATTTTGAACACAAACAAAGTTACGGACCGCAGCTCTGATTGGTTGTTTTCTTACCAGGAGCGGTCCGTAACTGCAAATGGCAATAGGACCACTGGGAGGAGCCAGAGGAGCTTGATTTTTTCACAGATTATCTGTCTCATATTCTACTGTCAGGACATGACAGGTTTAACAAATATGTAAAGAATATATTTCTACAAAAGTTACCTACTGCAGCTTTAAAGAACATTAATATGTGAACGTCATGTCAGTGAATGCAAATCTAGTTGAGTTAAATTCCTGCTTCACTGTGTACACGTACGAAAGAAACATCAATGTGGCACATCATCAGTTGAAGCAAATAAACACACACATTCAACATTAGATAAAAATCAGTTGAAAAGCAAACACTAGTGTACAATCACCCCCTGCCTGCAAAGAAAAATGCTCACACTTCCTCCGCAGAACAGGAAAGGGAAAATAAACACAAAACGCCACTTGGACACTTGCACTTTCTAACAAGAGGAAGACAGCGAGTGGGGAGAAGATTTATGGCGTGCACAACATCAGGAGTTGATAATTCTATTAGAGGTAGCACCTAGGATTAATTTACACATCCACTCCGGGTCCTCCATGTGAGTAAAACAAAAGAGTAAAACAGTTAGTTCTTCCCAATAGATCGATAGAAGAGAGGCGGTAAGCTGACAAAACTACAACTCCAATCTCTAAAAGCCTAAATCAAAGTATTACAAGAGTGACCTGAAGGAAGACAAAACAAAACATGAAAAGCAGTAAATGGGGATTATTAAAGAGTCTTCTTTTAAGAGTTAAGACATAAACCAAACCAACCAGCTACAAGGTGAATCATAACATTACAAAAAGTAAGCAACAAAGTATTTGAAAGTTGGATAAGAAAAATTTTAATCAATGGAGAAATATAAAACTATTGATTTAAAGATACTGATTATATTTAGAAACAATATTTTTGACATTTATTGCAAAAAAACAAAACAAACAAAAAAAATTACCGTGTAAGGAAACATCTTGTTCCTCATTTGCAGCCCTTCATCGAGTGTGCAGAAACTAACATCCCTTGTTTGTGACAGTCAAATTGTTAGAGATTGCAGAATTATGGGTAATGTAGTTCATACATACATACATAAACATACACACACACACACACACACATATATATAACCAGTTTGCATTTGTTTTAACATTCATCTCAGATGACCTCATGAAAAGAATTGTGGGCAATGTAGTTTTCCTACCATGAACTATTTACATATTTTTAAAGGTAAAATAATGGTGGTTGATAGCTTCAGAAAAAAAGCAAATACCTCATCAACCAAAGTAGGTCCTTTTCTAAAGGTTTATGGTTCAAAATCAATTCTTCCATGGAGAAAATGAATGGTAATTTGTACTTCCGGAATATCACTAATGATTTTACAGAAGAAATCTGCGCAGAGCACTATTTGTGAAAGTTGCTTCCCAAGAAGAGTGTTTCCAATCAGTCACTGATGAGGTTTCATCTCTGTTAGGATGAATACTGTTTTCTAGGGTCTGGAACAGACTCAGGGTGTGGGCGATGATGGACAGTCAGATGGACACAACACCTACTAACAGGATTTAATTCTCAAGAGAGTGATCTGGTTTAGTGCGGAACAGCATCAGGCCGTGCAGATGCTGCTCATGATGTGGCTTGCTGCCTAAAAATGTACAGGAAGGATGACTAACAAAACCATCTAGAGCCAACACACAATAAATAACAAAATGAATAACTAAACAAATAAAACGACAAATGCATGCATAACTAATCATATGTTACATGAATATGTTACATGAACGAATACGTTTTCGTTTGATAATGCATCTTTTTCTCTCCGTTTTGGCCTTTCGTCCACACGTAGACAGCGTTTTTAGTCAAGGAAAACTAAGCTTTTTGGAAACGCTCTCCAAAGTTGTAGTCTGGATTGTGAAAACAGAGGCTTTTGAAAACTATGATGTAATTTTAGTCATGTGATGAATATTATACCAATAGATATCAGTATGTATACTGGTATTGCACACTTTCACACTATTGCTACAGATGTGTTACTTTGTACACTCTTTATAATACAGTCCTGCAAAGGTGAAAGCAAAATTTACTAGCAATTGCTATTTGCGTCAAAACATGAGGGCAGTTACGTTTTAGATCAGACATACAATCGTGAGTGTGTACAACCTGGATGCGTCAGTGAAAGGTGGGTTCTTTTCACAAATACATTTTTAAATCCTGTCAGAAGAACTGCATAAAAATGTATCGGTTCCGTGTGCATCATCCATTTGCAGTGAGCTTTTTTGGGGCTTTGCGCAAGCACAGAAAGCGAATTTAAAGTTTTCTGATGTTTTAAAATGAAAATGCCATTTCGTTTTCATTTACCATAATCCGATTTTGAATCCGGATTAATGTAGACATAGCCAAACAAACACACAAGCACAAGGAACTAAAGAATATAAGACACACAAAAACACAAAGTCCTGGCATTTGCTCTATCAGAGCTCAATTATTTCCAAATCACAAAGGCACTCCAGAAGAACAGAGGAGCGTAATAAATGGCAATGAGGCAATACTAATGTACCTCTCTAGCGCTCCCCACTTTCAGCCTGAGAAAACATAACAGTCCGACTCTCAGGCCTGGCTGAACACAAACCCTCCTGAAAGAGCCAGGAGTTTAGCGGGGGGGTTTGCAGCTTAGCTATTAATTTTTCCCTCTTCGGTTTTGTCTCAGCAGCCACACAGCAGCCTGCCTCTTTCAGTTATCGTAGGGCAGTATGTTCACAGCCTGTTTCTCTTCAACCTCCCCCCACCAATTGTTCCCAGCCTGTCTACCACAGGAAATTACACTTCCATCTTCAGGCCACGCACGAGCAGGCAATGCCTGCTTCCACATGAAGACCAAAAACAGGCAGAGGGAGAGTGGGAGACAGATGCAGCCAGACACGTAAGACAGGAGACTGGCTCTGGCCACGTTTACATCTGGTATTAACATCCATCTCGAATGACCACATGAAAAGAAGCATTCAACTGAAACAGACTGACGTTCACTTGGTATTAGCATCTTTCATGACTGCCTCATTTTGGATTATGTCCAGAGGAGGCTCTAAGGAGGCTTCGGGTTAGTGGTCTATTCATCAGTCTATTCAGAATTGTGATACTGATTCTTAAAACAACACTGATTTTTTACGCTTTGCCAATTTACAGATGCACAACATTTCTCATCCTGCTGAATCTATGCTGCTGCTCCTGAATCATTGTGAATGCATTTTGAAAATGTGAATGTGCAATCCAGGCTCATTGGAAATATGGGAATGTGGTGAGACTTCTGCAAAATGATGTTGCTTTTTGCACATTGTGCAGCAATTAGAGCTAAGTGTGTTCAGTTTTATCTTAAATGGATGTGTGATTTAAGTATTGCGGCTCCTACAGAAAACCTAATCAATAGTGAAATAAGACAATGCTTGAATGCTGCCTGAAAAAGAGACCTCCTTACTGAAGTGAAAGTGTTGACTGGTGTCACTCGTGAATGTGTCATCACTCTAGACATTATGTGTTTGAGAGGTTTCCTCGAGCTGAAAGGATCCCCCAAATTTGGTGTGGATTCGCCACGCTGTTACAGAGATTTGGCCATTTGAAGGTTCAATGATTTTCCACAGACTTTCTCTTTAAAGCGTTTCATCCAGGTCACCAGTAGCAAACAATGGAGCGCAGAAATTAATCCATGCTGATAATGAACATGCTTGTCAGTCAACAACGGCTCTGTGTAGTATTGTTTGCTATTGGTGACCTGGATGAAACGCTTTAAAGATAAATCTGTGGAAAATCAGTGAAACTTTGAATGGCCATATCTTCGTAATGGCGTGGCAAATCCGCACCAAATTTGGGAGATCCCAAAAATAATTATTGGCTGATATTTATCATGCACCCCTATTTATTGATAATGAAAATCGTCGACAATGATTATCATTATCGATTAGTCAGGTCTGTCCACAGTGCACGCACAACTGCAGTCGGTTGCATCAAATCACTTAACTGAATTACGCATTTCAGTGGACAAAATGCATCTACAAATATTGGAGGAAACAGAAATGAGCTCCTGCAGGAAAAGTGCGTGATGCAAGCTGCCCAAAACATGATAAATCTTGATTTTAAGCTTCAAGCTGATGCATTAGGGTAATGGCTTGCCTGCTAGGTGCATTTACTGATACCTGTGTGCATCCTCGGTGCAAAAACGGTCATATCCTTGTCTGTTATTGTCACAAATTCACATTTTTGACATTTACAGTTTTGCCTGTAACGCCCTGACATTATGCGTTAAGTTGAAATCTTATTGAAAGAGGGCAGGCACTGCAGGGGCATGCGTTAAACAGACAGAACACAGCAAGGCAAGAGAGACAAGCGCAAAAACATTAATTGTGCTGAAATATATGTTATTTAACATTTATATTTGTTTAAAAGTCAACATACAGTGCAAGTTATTTATGAGAGTAGGAACTGTGAAGGAACAGTAGCGTGTAATTGTCTGAATATAAATATCAGACGCTTTTACAGAATAAAGAAATGATAGAAAGAGGAGACTGACTGTGATTAAATTGCACGTGATGCATGCTCCTGCAGAGCATTACTTTTATTCGTCTTTATTATCTTTACTATTTAATTTTTGATCTAGAGATTTAAAATATATACATTATATAGCCTACAGTGATTAACAAATGTATTAAAACTAATTTATGTAAGGTTTTTAACCAATTTTGTAAGGTTTATGCCACTGCTGCTCTTAACTAGCAGTATTGGTGGTTACCAAAATAATTCCTTTAGCTTTTTTGTATTGGTTAGACCTCCAATATGCGTACTCTTTTTAGTAACAGTAAAGCTACAGAAACTGTAATCTATTTTTAATGCTATAATTATTACTGTTATCTGTGAAAGGCAGAAAAAAATTGTCAAGTGCTTTATAGTGTTTTTTTTTCCATTCAGATTAGTCCCAATTAGTTAAAAAGTACATAAACAATGCCAGCAAGCATGTGAGCTGTTATCAAGGGCAAAGGATGTAATTTTTGTTATAATGTGAATAAATACTATTTAGTTGTTTCAGTTTGTTATTTGACCAAAAACTACAGTAACATTTTCAGATTTTTTTTTTTTTTTGGACAGATTCCTAAAATATTTGTGTTTTGTCTTATTACAGGTGGTCTAATGAATTGTTGAGCACTGTATGTTTTCATAGCATTCAGTTGGCACATTTGTTTTAAGGACATAGGGCAGACTGTGGAATAGTGTGTTTTTGTCAGTAAAATTAAAAAAAGAAAATAGGGGTTTTAATCCTATTAATCGAAAACATTAGTTAAAATAATCGTTAGTTGCAGCCCTAGTGTCAATCAATTGATAATTTGCCATGTAATCATAATTTGTGTGAAAAGAAACATTTTACTGTCTCTAGTGTTAATCTCAGTTGAATTATCAGTGAATTGTAAGCATAAACTGCAAACCTGAAGAGTACTACTAACTTCTAAAAGTTGAGAACACTACAATTAAGGTCTGTTACATAGATAGACTAAAACAATTACATTTTCTGAATATAGTTTTCATTTTGTGTGACTCACCATTTCTGAGTAAACACAGCTATTTTAATAAATATTTTTTGGTAAAATGAGTGACATAAACTGACGTCATACACGTCACATGCTCTAATCAATGTTTTCAGAAGAATCCTTTCAACATGGCAGATACTCTCATGCGACCGGAGCTAACTTGTGGAACGACTGTAAAATAAACCAAAAGATTTGTAAAAGTGTTCTTATTCGCTTTTTGAACGTTGTAAGGATATCACACTCAATAAAATGTTTAATCCTTGGAATGCACTGTTTTAAACATTGCAGTGAAGCGTGGCAGTTTCCAGTGCTTTGTTGAATTCTGAATACTAATTATTGTCACTGCTTATAGTGTAATGTTGGCATAATAATAGTGCCATGTTTTTTTCAGTCAACCCAATCCTTTTAAATGGTAAGTTTGTTTTATGTTAAGTACACCCATCTGGTAAATATAATTTTATTCATGCATGTGAATAAACAAGCTGCTAACAGTAACTTTATTCACGATTATGTTAAAGCTAATAAACAGACATGAAGTTAACAAGATTTAAGAGTGAATGAAATCTGCAAGGTTGTAGGTAAACCTTACATTATGTTCTTTTTAACTTCTTTTCAGTTGAAATGCAAGTTGTATGATGTGTCCTCAGACATCTGGACAGACTCGTCTTTCTCTTTTTAAATCCATTATTGGTAATATGACTTGTGTTTGTTTGTGGTTTTCTAGGTTTGTGCTAAATTTCACATATGACAAAGCATCACGCATCAGCAAGATTTCAGAGATGCTGCATGACGTTCTAAATGTTTACGAGTTTTGTCCACATTTCTCAACACAAACTACTTCCATCACTGTATATAAAAGAAAGTTAGCTAGCTTGTTTAACGTGTTCATGTTTGCTTTGTCATTGAAGGATGTACAGGATGTGAACATGAAACGCACTGTTGCCCTTCATGCTCTACTGCTTGAGGAAGAGCCACGGTCCTTCAAGACTTGAACTGTAAGTATTCAGTGTATTAACAGAACTGCTAGCATCAGTAAATGCACTTGTCTAGTTTTAGTAAGTTAAACCCTCTATGTTTATTCCAGATGAAGTTATTGGGCGAGACATCACTACCATTGCAGTTCAATGAAAGCACTATACTAATGAAAAGTTGTCTAATGAAAGTTCTGTGAGTACTGCAGGAGTGATGCATGATCTTCCAGTGTGTTTGATATGTTCAGAAACACTTGTTCACACAGTAACAGTGTTTTAAAAAGTCAGAAGTTATTATAATAGCAGTTCTGTAAAACAGGTTTTTTATGTTGAACTTCAGCATGATTTGCCTACAAGTTATGCATATAGTAGGTGTGTCTTTTGAGCTAGTATTTGTATTCAACAAAGTACTACTGCATCATGCATATGTATGGTAAATACAGAGCACTTAAATATAAAATCAAATAAAATCTATACTTTTAGGCTTGAATTAACTGTAATTTATAATAATAGTTTTACATAAAATGAGTTTTTTTACTTAAATGTTTTGAGGTAATGGTAAGCATTCAACTTAAATGAGATTAACAAAAGCAACAGAAAAAGGCATGTGAAGGACAGTAAAACCTTGAGTGACACTGAAGGGGATAGAGGACATTGAAAGCATCTAACTAAAGGCACAAAGACGTGGCTGATAGAAGAAAAGTCAAAAAAGAAAATGGGCCAAAGCAAAGCTGAGGGGCTAAGAGGCATTCAAGTAAAGGAACAAACATTTGAATAAATAAAAATGCACGAACGTCTCTTCAAGCCGAAAGGTCTGGTTTCCAAATGGAATCTCATTACTTGGCTCTCAAGGTGGCAGGAAAACTATTAACACAACAGCTGGATTTAGACCGGGGAGGGAGTAAGAGGGAGAACCTAAGCGGGGGCCGGGAAAAGAAAAAGTGAGCTGAATAGACATGTCAGAGTAGCAAGGGGAATAAAGAAAGTGATGTGAGCACGGATGACAGGAGGGGAAGCGAGGGATGTGGAACAAGAGTGTGAGAGGCACAATAACTTTAAACCTTTCACCTAATCCACAACAAGACAAGCAACAACATGCCAAGAAATTATCAGACCTCTTGGTGTTTTTTCTGTGACCATTATTGTGAGATGAACAAATGGAATGAAATTCCCCTTTCACATTATTATTTCAAGACTCTCAAGAAATGGTGACATTTCTGGTGTTAAAAATGACATTTTTCGGAGTTCTTTGATGAATACAATGTTCAAAATAACAGCATTTATTTTATATTTTTTGTAGCATAACAAAAGCCTATAACTTTTGAATAATTAAAGTGCTTGTGAAGTGACATGTGGTCAAGTATGGTGGCCCCTACTCTGAATTAGTGTTCTGCATTTAACCCAAAGTGCGCACACATGGCAGTGAACACACACACACACACACCTTGAACACACACCCGGGAGCGCTGTACATTCACTCCCCCCACCTATATTCCCTGCCAGTACGAGACTCGAACCCACAACCTTTCAGTTACAAGAGCAACTCTCTAATCACTAGGCAATGACTTCCCCAAAGCAAGACAGCCTGAATTCAGCATTCATTTGCATTACAAAGAGAAATTTCTCCTTTTTTAAAATATTTTTTTAACAAGTTTGGAACTATATATGGTTAAATAAATGATGACAGGATTGTTATTTTTGGGTGACCTATTCCTTCAATCTCTACAAAAAAATAAAAACACAAAAAAAATAAAAACGGAAGATTGCCAGACCGAGTCAGCATTTTAAAACGGAAAAAAAATCTAATTTTAAATCAAGACAAAATTCTCAATAGTTACAAAACATTTATTAACAAAGAGGAACTGGCTAAAGGTTATTCAACAGATGCTCTTTATCCAAGACATATTACAAGCCAGCCTACACAAACCACAAGATCATTGCAAGAAGGTTTTTAGTGACTCTCGCAACCTTTGTATAAATATATTCTTAATCAATAGGCTACTGCCACCCTGAACACTCAGGAAAAAGCAGAAGACGAGATTTACAGCGCAGCGGAAGTGCTGTCCATAAGACTCAAGCAGAGATGCTCTCTATAAACCCCTCGGTTTAATTTGGTCGTTCAGAAGCCCTTATCTTTAACACACAGTCAGCACTACAAGTGACAATGTCTTTTCCAGCTGTGAAAAGTAAGAAAGGAAATGTCCTTAGGGAGACAAAAACAGTCTCAAATATGAGCTCTTGCTAAGTATCCTCCATTCCAGCTTTTATCATAGCACAGAGAGGGAGAGAAAGAGAGAGAGGAAAAGGAAGACTATTAATGTTACATAAACTTCCAGAAACCTGCGAATCATCTCAAGAGTTCTGTAAAAAATACACCAACACTGACTGCATTTACAAGTACAGACTGACACGTATGCATGCAAACACAGAAAAAGGAATGTCACATTTGACCCCTGATCTGTAAGTCGATAGGTGTTTGGTCTCAAGGAGGAGCTGATGCCTTTAAGTTATTGAATGTATTTTATGCCTTAACACGCGCTTGAAGATATAGGCAAATATGTACTCTTATCTGCTCTCACATTAATCTGCATAGCCTAGCTGCTTTGAGCGCGCACACACACACACACACACACACACACACAATCAATACAATAAAACCCTGCAGGACTAAAGTGAATAAACTTTGGTTGGCAAATTCATCTTTATATGACTTAAATATCTACATAAGAATAGGAATAAAGCTCTGTCATGCCAGAGCTTAACCATTTTAATAAAATGAGGCACAATAAATAAGTATATATACATATACATATGTACAGCTGTTCAACTCATGTCTAACATCACCTTTGAAAATATGAATATTAAATCACTGCACAGTTAGAGAGTGGAATGAAATAAACTCCATAAGAGAAAAATAACAAATATAGGAGAATATGCAAATATAATTCTGAACATAGTTAAATGTAACATGACAGCAGTCACACTGAATGTGTACACACTTGCTTCTCAGCTTCTGAAAACATTAAAGCTAGGTCCCTATGATTTCTGCGATGCAGAAAACTCAGACGGAATCGGAGAATCCAGTCATAAAAACGGAATTAACATTTTAATGCGGAATGTCATGGAATTTGTCAAATCTTTTATGAATTAGTCAAAAGCAGTTCATTACACTTAAATCAAATCACGATATGGAGTAGTATCTGTAAATATTAAGCCACAGAAGTCGATTTAAAAATGAATCCTGTATATTTCTGTTAATGAATCGTGCAAACACAGAACACCTACTACAAAAAAAACACCAACATTATTTTTTAAGGAATAAATCACACAACACTTTTTCCATGTTTTAATTATAATAGTAAATCTAATTAAATGTTGTTTTTATTATTATTATTAATGCAAAGTGAAAGGAATGAACAGCCTCTCTTTGCACGGACACTATAATATAAGTAGATTTTAAACAAAATCTAGTCCCCACATTCTTTTTCTTAATATTGACTCACTGAGTGTCTAACCTGCAATATGCACTTTATTTAAACTTCTTACAGTGTGCTTTGTATAACTGTTCTGTTCTGCTTCGTATTTCACTATTAGAGTCAGGGTCATAACCTCTAACCTGCAATATGCACTTTAATCGTCACAACCCAATGAAAACGAAGTCCATCTGTTGCTCAACAAGTTCAGGATGCTATGCAACTTTGGCATAGAATTGAATCACTGTTGTGGACTTGGATAGCTAGATAAACACTACTCAACAATCTATACTGCATTAGGTCATGGAAAAGGACTGTGAGAAGGGAGGCGGGTGACATTTGGGCCAGGGCCAGAGAGGTTACGTGTGGAAGGACACAGGAACGGTCTTTAAGGATGGGCTGACAGCAGTGTCATCTTCGCCTTCTCCTGCATAATCTCTTACAGTAAACCCTACTGCTGGTTCACAGCCAGCCTCGGAGACAGTGAATCCTTGGCATCTTGGCAGGACACTGGAAACTCTGCCTCACGGAAACAGCATGGCACCGAGCTCGAGCATTACGATGCCTCCAGCAGAGCCATTCTGAACCTCGACCTTATGGAACATCCTTTTCATTTCAGCTTCTTGACTCTGCAGATGCCATGCTACTCTACTCTAACACATGGGCTATCAGATCAGACAGAGTATGTTACAGATGGTCTTAATTTAATAATTAACTTATTAGAAGCTATGAACCATGAATTACTAGCCATTTTAATGCCGGAATGCAATTTTGGTTTAAAGTAGGCAGCGGGGCTAATGTGCAAGGAGGTCATAGTGTTATTAGAGCCTTGAGAAAAAAAAAAAAACGGAGAGGGCTGGAAAAATAAAAGGGGAGAGCAAACATGTCCTTCAGCCTGGAAACCACCTAATCATTAGCTGCAGGGACCTGAATGTCTCCAACTTTTTCTACTCCCATCCAATTTATTATTCTTTGCCTTGTTTCTACCCCTCCAAGTTTCATCATGATTCATTAAGGAGCAGGATTTTTCTAGCCATGGTGCAGGATCTGCTCATCTACTCTCCATGCTTTTGCTGTTTGAGCTAAAGGGCCTGATCATGAGTCAGGTCAGAGCGCTAAACCCCACTTAAACCCAGTGGATGGCAGGCAAGGTGTAGAAGCCTCCTTAGGACTGAATAGCACTTGACTGGAGCACAGTGGCACTGAGACCAGGAAAGCGTGGCGGAAAACGAAAGTATGTGTGTACTAAAAGGAAAGATTAAGGTACAGAGCAACAAGGAGAGGGATGGATGAAAGTGACAGCATGACGAAAGTGGTGTGGAGCAGTCTGGGAAGAGTTGGAGTATAGGACCGAGATCGATAACAGAATGATATTTAGCCCCTTTAAAAAAGATGCAACGCTCTTCTTGGCAGATTGTCCAGAGTCAGATCCCATTCAGTGAGCAAAGTCTATAACCATTAACAATACATTAGAAGACTTATTTATAATGTGCCTGAATCTTCCTTGATATTCAAAGGGGGAAAAAGGATCGGTTAGGATCAGAAGAGCAACTAATAGCCAGGACAGGAGTGGAAGATGAGAATAATTGCAGACGGATAGCTGGAAGTGAAAGACAATACAAAACGTTGAAGAAGGAGAAAGCATGAAGGAGCTTTAGAGAGAGATGGAGGGATGGAGAGAGGGAAAATCAAATGGCAATAAAAGAAAACATTTTCTCGACGGGGGCAAGTTCAGTCTAGTGAAACAATCCATCCCCGTCACTCTAGCAAGATAGCAGCCAGCCTATTAAACACTGAGCTGCTATAATCCGTCCAGTGTTTGTATCAGCTCCACCTCTGTCCCTCACAGACACACACTTCAGGAAGTGTGATGGAGAATGGGCAAAACTGTGGTCATGGTGACACAGCTGTTGTCATGGTAATGAACAGGTCAGGCTCTGGATGCTAGAGGTTAACATTTCTTAGATTATTTTTGCCTCTTGAGAAAACCAAGGACAAACTATGAACTCTGAATATTCTATGACTACCTCAAACTCTAAAAATTCATCAACACAGTTCAAAAGACAAACAGTCATCCCATCTCTAATAAACATAACCCTACGCTACACATGCACATTTGTCATATAAATATGATGCTTATTTGAATACTTGTTTTAAGTATAGTCAAGTTTATTCAAATATATACATATATAAATAAAATCCATAGGTTAGAAGGCTAAATATTTAAATTTCTGATCGACTTTAAACTTGGATAGCAAAAGGAACCAGAAAGGAAAAATACATATTTTAAAAGAAAAACTAAATTGCACACATAATCTATTACCTTTATCCTATTTAAACACTGAAGCTGCCTGAAAATGGTCTCTAAGTTATCATCCCATAATGTTTAGCAGGGGACAGGCGCTTGTAATGCGGTCTCTACGCGTGCAGACATGTCAGTGTGCTGGAATGCAGCCACAAAGCCCTGTGCTGCCACAACCTCTTACAGCTGGAGTGGACGCCACAGGGTCACTGTGAGGTTAGCAAGTTAAAAAACACAAACCTCACTAACTACATCAAGACATGCAAGCCAAAGTCACAGCCGCGCTTACCTCCTGGACCTGAACTCAAAGCACGCAAAGTGACAACACAAGTTAGGAGCAGAGAGAGAAAACATATGGGAAAAAAAAAAAAAAAAACCTGGAGGAGGCGGAGCACAAACTCAATTCCTCAGAGATGCTGTAAAAAGCCAGAGGGCCTGAACCAAAACACCCATGAAAAATGACTTGGCATGAAAACAGCATAAAAATGGCTGCGGACTCTTGCTCTCAAGCTTGGTGACCTCCATACTGAGGCACTGTAGGCAACTAATCAGCAGGCTGCGCTACAATCAGTATTTTGATACATGGTGACACATTCTCAATAATGTATATATCGCATCATGACATGTCATCCAGACTTGAGGTAGCAAACTCATTTTTGGCTGAAGGCCATGTGGGGGAAAACATGTGGGCCAAATTACTTTGTTAAAAAGTGGTGTGCGTGTACACATACTGGATGAATCTTTTACGTTTACTTTTTCAAGGTAATGAATTTGGCATCAATCAATGTTCCCTCTAAGTTGCTCATGTACAGTACATGGCGGTGTACTTTTGAAGTTAATCCTGCATAAACGGACTACACAGAAGCAGACTCAAAATCAAAACTTGCTTAATTATATATTGTTGGGGTGTAGTCACTAATAATTATATTGGCAATCAAGTAACCTGATAAGTAATTTTTGCAAAAATTCATAAAAATTGACTTGAAGGGGTGGGTTAAATGCATAGACTGTATAAAAAAATGGACGTAGTGTAGACTCCTGAAGTGTGTTTTTTTAGTCACTTCCACAGGATCCAAAACAACCTCCTAAATGAACCAGGTGTGAAAACGCTTTTAGTGTCAATCGACTGTACTACAATAATAACTTTCCTGTGGATCTAGTGTTGTCAAAAGACCCGATACTTCGGTAACAAGACGGTACTAAAAAAATGTTGAAAAAAATTAATAAAAATAAATCACAAAATTATTTTCCATGTTTAAAATTTAAATGTTTACATTTCATTAATTAAAAGACAAATTAAATTTGGGTGAAACTTGTTTACTGTTTTTCATAGTTATATTACTTGTAGAAAACTTTAAACATAATTGTAAATAAGTATAAATAATGGTATTGGTTTTATTTTTAGTGCTAAAGTTTTTTTGTTTTTTTTTCTTAGAATATTTTTGTGTTTTGCTTTGGTACCGAAATTGGTACCGAGAACCGTAGATTTTCACTGGTATCGGTACCGAATACTGAAATTTTGGTACTGTGACAACACTATGTGGATCAGAAAAAAAAGTTTAAACATAACATGAAAAAATATATGAAATCTGAAAGTGTAAAATATCAGCCCTTAATCGGTCATTCTGCCATATCATCTTCAAGACAACACAAACACAGTCCAGCACTTGTAAGAAATACTCTAAGCTCAAATCCACAGATTTACATGCCTTTTCTTTCATAGGGTTGTGGTGAGTTTTGCAGTGCTATTATAACCGGTTTCTTTGGTTATTAAACAGGAGCCTAGTACCTCGGTCTGCTATTCGGCTCTCTGCAGTGGGAAAACAAAATCCAAAACCTCTGGGAGGAACACGCTGCTGGCTGAAAATGAAAAGGAAGACTGAATGGAAAAGCCCTGCAAGCACTGCTAAAAGCAGGGAGGCTGATTGGATGGAGGGATTTGTGACAGACCCCCAGTATGAGACTCAAAACAGGAGGAGGGCCCTTATGTTTCCTTTTGACATCCAGTGCCACCTATTTAATCTTATTTTCCTCCAATGTGGAATGGAACAGATGATGAATTCAATAGAAGACCATTATTCTCAGCAGTATAAAAACAGACTGTCCCAGCGCACACACACACACACGTGCACACACACCTGCTGGCAAATAGGCCGCCACAGACGGACTTCCTACTGAGAGCAGACAGAAGGGGGTGGGAAAATAATACACTGCATTTTTTAATTAGAAAAAACAATCTCTTCCTTGCAGTGCCTGACCATCAACAATTAGTAGAAAAACATCTCAAACGGTCGTGCTGCTGTATGAAAAATGAAGGTGCAGATTTACAGTTTTCTAGAGCACAGTGCAGTACACAAATCTTTAACGAGACCGTGACCTCAAACGGCTCTGAATAAGCCTGTCTGTTTCTGTATACGTTCTCATGTTCATCTGCTTAAATTATGCATGCAGTGACCTCAACAGAATCAACCATATGTATCAGTGTTTGTTTGGATTGGGACTTTAATTTGTTTGTGGCAAAATCACTCTCTTTAAAGATCAAAACCAAAAGATGGCTACCTTCTAGGGCTAAAAAAAATAACCTCAATATTTTTTCTCTCTTGTGATGACTTTCAATATATTGATATAATTTCCAATCGAATGGAGGAACCATCATTTCAACCAAACTGTCATGCTGCAAATCATATTCAAAATTTACAATTCAAGTAAAATGTAGCTAAAATGATCAAGGCATGTTTGGGATAAGAAAGATTTTGTTTTATATTCAGGCTATATTTATTTGATAAAAAAATACTGTATTATATGACGATTTGGTGCTCAGTTTGGTGATTATTTATTATCTTATTATTATCAATGTTGAAAATATTAAGCAGTTGTGCTGCTTAATATTTTTGTGGAAATCATCACATTTTTTCCAGGATTCTTTGAAAAATAAAGTTATTGAATATTATCACCCAGCCTTACTAATTATCCAACAACTTTTGAAACATTCTAAATCTACCAACGCTCTAATAATTCAGGGCTCCAGACTAACATTTGAGAGCAGCGGCACCAGCCCCACTAAGTTCTACAGATGGCTGTGCCAGGAGCAGATCTGGTAGCGCTGGGAATGGTATTCAAAATATAGATCATTTAATCATTAAACTTCTATTGTTTTTCATTAATGAGTGCAGTTATGTAGTGTAGTTTTTATTTTGTTTATCGTTTAGGAAGATTTGACAGTAAAGCACTAAGCTTGAGTTAAGATGCATACTAAATGTACTTTTATTAACAACAGTAAACAGAAAATGTATATATTCCACTCTCATTAAATGTACCATATTTTTCTAACATATGGAACGGGCCAACTTCAGTGATTATGTGTGATTTAGTAGCAAATTTAGGAAAGGTTTGTGTGACTCAAACAAAACTGTAAATTCTGACTAAATCTGATTTCTTGATTTGATATTTGTTCATCCCATTAAAAATAAATTCAAACTCGATCATCTTTCAGCTTTAAAGTGCTGGAAATTGTTGTGTGAAATGCTTGAATTTCTTTCTCAAAAGTTCGTACAAACCCTGAAAAGAATTATATAATGCATTTGACTATTTCTATCACAGTACCCATGGTTACAGTTAGTGTTACTGCTTCTGGTTTCCTGACGTATGTCAGTGCTGTTTATAACGGAGATTTCTGTGCAGAATTTGAATAATTCTCACTAGAACTCACAGTCGCCTTATCATTGTGTGGCAAATTCAAACGCTTCTCAGTGGATCTCGCAACACTGTCGCATCTGTACAGTAAGTAACGGTGTTGCGAAATCAACTTTGGCTCACGAGTAAATTGAAATTGAGAAGTGACAAGACATATTCGTGCTCTGCATTTAACCCATCCAAAGTGCACACACACACACACACACACACACACACACAGCAGTGTACCGTGAACACACACCCGGAGCAGAGGGCAGCCATTTATGCTGCAGCGCCTAGGGAGCAGTTGGGGGTTTGGTGCCTTGTTCAAGGGCACCTCAGTCGTGGTATAGCCGGCCTGAGACTCAAACCCACAACCTTAGGGTTAGGATTCAAACTCTCTAACCACTAGGCCACGACTTCTCAAAGCTGTTCTGAGCTCGGACAAGTTTGGTTTATTTTCACTTTCATTTGCTATTTCTCAAATCCAACAGAAATTAGTTGGGCAACGCGGTGGTCACACCAGTGCAACCGCTCACAAAAATTATTCGCACCGGCTGAATAAATGGTCGCAGTCTGGAGCTCTGTATATGCATAATGATTGCTGCATTGACAGCCAGGCTTTCAAGCCAAGGAAAGAAGACTTCACCTGTAAGTCACCAGGATGATCTACAAATGGTTGGATACACAAACGACGGATAGTCACGTCCCACCACTACCTCCGTCAGGTCTGTGACAGCTGCACAAATGTCCACCAGTTGATCTGCTGAACAACCTCATTCTGAGCTGCCTGAAAACACAGATGAACTCACAGAAAAAAAGAGAGATGCACTACAGGACAGGGAAGGGTTATTTCTAATATAAGTGGTAGAGAGAACAGTCCTCTAAATTGAAGATTCTGGCCAAAATCTCTAAACAATAGTGCCTCAAAACAGTGAGCACTAAGGGTTTGGATTCAAGAGAGAAGTGTGCCAGCTAGGACGGCACCCTGCTGGGTAAAAGGACAGCCCACGACTGACTGATCCTACAATAAGCAGAAGTGACAAAAGAACCATTTGGTACCACTGACACTACATGACACTCCAGTATGGAGGATTTATGTTTTGATGGTCTGTGCATGCAAAGCTTTGCTTCAGCTTGCTGGTATTTCCAGAAGGAGAGGGGTAAAAGAAGAGTTTGTCCTATCATAGTCTCAAAAAGACATGATAGTTCAATGGGGTCTATATACACAACATTTTCACAAAACAATATGCTTAACAATTCAAAGGAAATATTAAACAAATATAATTAATACTCCACTCTTTAGAAAAGCCATGAATTCTGTGAAGCCAATACATTGAGCTCAGAGACATGTGAAAAAGTTAAGTAGATAAAACATATAGACAAATCCTACATATACCATGCTATAATGTACATAGAAAACCCACCTGAGACTGAATTTCTCACAATGACAGAGGTGCAGTGTAGGCTGTGAAATGAAGAGGCTCTGGAAGAACATGAGTTTCCATTGTTAAATGGTCAGGAGCAGCAACCTATTAAAACAAGAGACACTTTATAAGATTATATTGCCCAGGACAGCACTGTAACAATCACATTTACTACACTCAACAGGGTTTACTGACTTGATCTTTACAGCCTTTCAGCGACCTTATCAAAGACATTAATAAAAAAATGTTTTTTGGTAGATTTCACGTATTGTTTTTCCCAGACTGTGGTGTCCTTTCCAATTGATGTCATACACTTATAGGTCTGCGCAGCACTGCTTGAAGTTGAACACACATAATATTTACAAGTATTTGTATCGATTCCCTTTGACCTTTCTCTGTAGATCCCACCTTCTCACATGCCACGATTGGTCGATTATGTACAATGCCTGAGTGTTATTTTTCAAACCAGTTTTTAGTTACCTTCAGCAAGTATTAAAACAGGAAAACAATCACCTGGATGTTTTAGGCAATATAGAAACCCTGGCCAAGATTTGTCTGGGGAAGAGAGGAAGTATGGTCTCCCTAGTTTATATCGAGCGTTGTGAGCCTGATCTAAACCAAGTTGGATTGGTTTGGTTTTGTCAACTCTAAACCTACTCTGAAACTAAGAGTTTGTTCTGCTAGCTTCATGCAAGGTTTTGAAATAGCATACCGTGGGATAAAATACATGTTTTTTGGCAGGGTTTCGTTGGTAAAATTCGCATTTTAGTGGCTAAATATCACATTATTGGGGTCTTCCCAGAGTCAAATGTGTGTTTGCACTGCCGCTGACACAGAGAGAGCAGTTAACGTTTGGTTAAGAAACATTCACAAACTGTCTTTTCAACTACACAGTATAATTTGTACCTTACAGTCATTCATATTAATCACAGAAATACTGGAGTAAATTTTATAGTTTATACGTCTATGGCAGCGAAATAGAAGTAGAGCAAATAATCTTTTGAAAGTAACTTTGCTTCAAACAACGTTTTTGTTGATTGCATTGTTTCACCACTAGGTGGGAAAAAGTGACAATGTATTAGAGACCTGCACGGGTACATTTTTGGAGACCCGTGCCTGCCCGTACCCGCAAATTTCAGCACCAGATCCGACTCGTCATCCGTGATAATATAAAAATTATCCGCACTGCCCAGAACCATTAATATGTGGCCCGTTACCCCGACCCGCGCCCGCGATAAATCACCCACGCTAAAATAATTCCAATTAAAGTGCTTTATTTTTTATCTCGCACCTCTCTCAACATCACGACAGTGTCATTAATGTGCTAATGAAATGAAAGTATGCTTCTTTTTGCGCCATCCAAGTTGTCTACCATCGGCACCTAAATAGGCTATGGAACCTGAACTATACGAACTATACAAGAAAATACAACCTGAGCCTGTCGCTCACAAACTATGCATTTACTTTCCCTTAAGGTTACTGTAAAGGAAAAGGATATCGTCCACAGTCCCAGGTTTAAGTTGCATTCTCAGTTTTGAATTGCAAATCCAGCTGTGGAAAAGTCTTTCTCACAGCGCTCGAGAAGCATAAACAAAAGTTGCACTGTCCCAGAAATGGTGACGTGATGGGTCAAATGTCATATCATTGTTGCGTATGAGTAATGGTAATTTAGACATACAAATATTGCACATATTTTTCATCTGCGCTACTACCCGGCCGCAAGGAGTAAATTATCTGCCCGCATCTCCGCACGTGAAATTTAGGAATGTCAAAATCCACCCGTTTTAGCCACTTTTATGCAGGACTCAATGTATTTGTCAATGAATGAATTATTCGAGAATAGTTAAAAAAAAATGCTGATTCATCCAGTAATGTAACCAGTAGGTTTATCATTGATTCAAACAACTTTTTCATAATTTTTATATTCAAAATTGGTGTATTAAATTATATATACACTACCAGTCAAAAGTTTTTGAACCGTAAGATTTGTAATGTTTTTTTAAAGAAGTCTCTTCTGTTCACCAAGCCTACATTTATTTGATCCAAAGTACAGCAAAAAAAAAAAAAACAGTAAAAATAAATACTATAAATCACTACTAATCACAGGAGCACCTTTACTGATGAGATGCGCAGGAAAATCGCACTGGATTTTTTTGCACAGCCCTACTTCATGCAACAGGCCACTGGATTCATGAAAAAATAAATATTTAATACATTTACCTTTAGAGGCATTTAGCACTGATTTGTACTGTTTTGAAAATACTCATATTGGCATGTAGCAATCAGTTTCATTTTACAGAAGTAGCCTAAATCTTCTCAGGTTTGGCAGGGGACTGTAGAAATGAAACAGCCCAAGCGAACCACAGTGACAAGCCCTGCCTCTGTTAGCAATGCAAAAATGCTCAATCAAATCCCATGCTTTGTGGAAAAGGTTTTTGTTGTTGTTTTTTTAATACATTTCTCAAACGATTAGTGAATTAAATTATTCTCCCTCATAATCGTTTTTTGGAACTTTTTCAAAGCGCATGGCACAGCCCTAAAAACAACCAAATGCATGCCCGATTTTAATTACTCACTCGCAACATCAAATTAAAACATCTGGGATTAAGGGATTCATGATTATGATCTTAAATCAATCCAAATAAAGCAGGCGACACCTGATGTTCAAAAACAGCACATATACACAATCAATCAAATATTAAATATGTGATGCAAATCCTTCAAAATCCCTGCAAATGAAGAAATTAAGTTTCATGAAGACAGCATGGCATAGAAAATACAACTTTTCCTATTTTCTTTCTCCACAACCTTGAATCTGCAATAATACAGTGCACATTAATACAAGAACTCATTAAACTTGGAAATGTATGCTTCTATTCTTCTAAGCATCACAGAGCAGAAGTTTCTTCAGGTGAACAATCTTTAAATTTAAAATCACGCCAGAAAAGCCCAGAGCCTGAATCGTGGTCCCTGCTCACCTCACTGTGTGCACACATACACACAAATTAGACTCTGTTCAATGAGCACTCTGCATTTCTATAGAAGCCCAGCAAGTCCCATTTGTTTACATGGCACTAATTAAGTGTGCTTTAATGGAGGAGCAAAAGTGCCAACAATGAGTCCCTGTGTTGGGACTGAGGGAACGTCTCAGGTTCTGTTCGTCAGTCCTGCATTACACATAACAGCCAATACAAAAACATAATTGGTCATGAAAGCAAAAACATCCATTGCAAACTATTTTTAATATTTATTAGTATTAAAATGTATTAGTATTACAATTAAAATAGAAATTACTAATTTTAAAGGGGGGGTGAAATGCTCGTTTTCACTCAATATCCTGTTAATCTTGAGTACCTATAGAGTAGTACTGCACCCCTTCATAACTCCAAAAAGTCTTTATTATATTTTTTTTATATTTTTATATAAAATTTTTATTATATTTATAAGAGAAAGATAGTCTGTACCGATTTTTCCCGGAAAAACACGAGCGCCTAGAGGCGTGACGTGTGGGCGGAGCTAAAGAATCACGAGCGCGAGTAGGCTTTTGCGTTGAGAGCGTTTGGAAGCTGTGACACAGATCCAGAGGCTGAAATTTAACAAGAGCAGCATCAGCAAAGGCGTCTCTATGTGGTATGTACTGAAACTGTATATATTTGCTTAGTGGTTTTGGAAAATGACTAAGTTCCACTTTACGCGTCGATAGCTAAGTTAACAACACAGAGATATTCTAAGCAGTTTTACTCACCGCATGCGGTTCCAACACACAATCGTGACCCTTTTTCGTTGCGACTGCATTATCCTTAAGAAATAAACGATATGCAAATCCGGCATCAAACTGGGCCTTGTTTGTAAAACAAGCATCTTCGAAATGCAGGGAACAAACACAAACACTTGCACAACTCCGTTGATGCTCTGTAAAAATAAACTCCATCCACTGGTCCCTTAATGCTGTTTTTTTTTTTTTGGTAATCTGTGCAGGGTTGTCTTGCCCTGGCAACCAAAAACACACTTCTTTTGTGACTTTTCGCGACGCTCTCGCTCTGATCAGGCTGTGCTCAGCCTCTCAGTGCTGTGCTCTACGGGAACGCACGCTCTTCCGGGAGAAGTGCCCTCAGGACCCATATAAGGAAATTCCGCTCCATCTAACGTCACACAGAGCCATACTAGAAAAAAACTTTCCGAAACTTGTGACAAACCGGAAGAGGTTTTTTTGGAACAAAAATACTCCTTCAAAGTACAACTTAATTTTTGAAACTTTGTCCATGTTTAGCATGGGAATCCAACTCTTTAACAGTGTAAAAAACTCAGTATGCATGAAATAGCATTTCACCCCCCTTTAAATATTTATTAGTAGGGTTAGATTGTGGAAGATGCTCTCCTTAAGAAACAACAGGGTGATGATGAATATTCTATATTATTAACAAAGGACACTTAAATTAAATGGAAACTTTTGCAAATGTAGATACATCAAAAAAAAAATATAATAATAATAATAGTAATAATAATAATATGAAAGGGAGTCATCTCGTCTTACTACTGGGTTAAACTTAAACCAGCTGACATTTTATTTTGCAGAATGTAAAAAGAAACGTAATTTTGTAAAAAAACAAAAACAAAAAAAACAATGAAAATTGTTTGCGGCCAGCCAACGTAGAACATGCGTGGGCATTATGCAAAAGTTTTACTCTGTGACATGCAGCCATCACGGAAGTGGAATTCGAATTCAAAAACTGACTCGTTTATGCTGTTTAGAGTCAGTTCATTAATTTGGGAGACAATTAATTTATTTATCATGCATTTTCAGCTTTACAACATTACTTTACATTTACATACAGCAACATTATTATTCTAAATGGCATAATAGCAGCACTTTCAACAGTCGAATATGTTATGAGTGCTTCTCCTCATTTGGAATGCAACAGAAGTTGAGCAGTTTATTCCGCCAAGAGGCACTGAGACAGTATCTTGTCATTGGCTAATAGCATCTCTCATCTTGTTCGTCTGCCAACTGGAATTTCTGCTCGTGTTTGGTGATGGTCCAGACCAAGAAGCAGAACTCCTTCCAAAACGATATCCATGTGGGGCACAGAATACAATCATATTACCAAATTACTATGAGCAGTGCATGAGTCAGTATTGGCTTAAATACCAAAACAGACGAAAGGGGAAATGAAAAACCTGTGGTGTCTAAATTACGCATGCAGAGCAGAAGGACACAAAAACGGTGGTGAATTTTCTCAGGAGGAGTGGCTAATTCTTGCACATGAATGCTTGTTTTCTGCATTCGATGGCAGTTGCAATAAACATGCATGCTACTCAACAGAGAGGAAGAGGCCAGTAAACAAGGACGCTCATCACGTTTTTCTCCCTCCTGTGGAGTGATGCAAGGGGAGAAAGAGAAACGAGATGGAGAGAGAGCATAAGTGGGAGAGCGAGCTGTGACTGCTTGTTGCAGATCCTGCTGTTTATCCACCAGCCTGCCTCCACACTGCTCTCATTCAGTCTGAAACAAAGCCCGATGAGCCAAGACGCTCTGCTAGGACATGCACTACAAAACAGGAACACCAGAGGGGACAGAGAAAGAGGAGGACAGAGAGGACTGAGAGACCAAGACACCATACCTAGACAGAAGAAAACTCAACTCTGAAGGAAACTAGCAGCGAAAAAGAAAAGAAAAACAACATGCAACACTCTCAAATGTTTCAACAGCAGGTACACGGAGTCACTCAGTCGCACCGAGTCATGCCGAGTGCGTTTTCTCGGCCCTGACACCTCAGGTAATGAGTAAGGAAGTCTCAGAGGACGTGTTCTGTCATTGGCTATGCCTATGGGATGACTACCAAACTCAGCGTCGATTCAGCAGGGCAGCTGTGTGTGCACTGACTAAACACAAATAAAAGCATTATGAAATTGCTTGACAACAACATGGGACAACAACAGATTACCACTTTACCAAACAGTCATACGTAGGCAATATGCAGCCCATGTAACAACTAGCACTATTTATTTCTTAATAAATTGACAGCCAGTGGAAGACAGGGCTCCACAAAGACTTCCAGGCCAGCTACAGGAAGTCGGTTTATTAATATTAATACACGTCTCTTGCCTTTTTGACACTTTTGACAATTTGCTGAAATTTTATCTAGCAGGCTCACACAGATGGATTTACTGAAATTACTAAAATTACTTGAAAAAAATCTGTATGCTTTGAAAGTTCATAAACATGTTTATAATCATGTAGTTACATCACAGCTCTACAATTTCCATCTTTTTTCAGTTTAACAATATAGAAAGTATTTTAAATGAAAAACATGCATAGTGGTGGAGCTAGTAAAAATGTCATACTTTCCAATTAACTTCCAATTAATTATTCACACTATATTAAAAATATCTTCACAGATAAAGAGAGAACAAAGAAAGAATTAATGTCAGTAAAGCCTATTGCTCAACATCAAGGTTATGGGTTTGATTCCAAAGGACAACACAAAATGCAAATATGATAGCATCTTCAAAAGGAGAACAAAAAAGTAATTTAATCTAACTCAATACAGAAAAACTGAAACTGAAAACTGTGAATGGAGACTTATTTTTAAAGGAACCTGTAGCTCAGCACAATTGAACTTGTCTTTGTTTAATTATTTTTATGCATTTGTAAAAGGACAACCTACAGAGGAAAAAAAAGAAGGAAAGAACATAAACAGTGCAGGAATTCAAAATTTCAAAACAGCAGGGCATTATTTATGTGAATATAGTGAATGGTCTATTACAGGACATGAGAGTGAATGTGAAAAATTATTTTGCCACACTGGTGTAGTGAGATTTACCATTAGAGTTCAACCTCCTTCCTATATATCTAACATTAAATAATGTTCACACTGTGAACGGATTACTGTTTAAAGGCTTTAACACAGGATGTTTCTGTATTCTGCCTCAATGTCTCAATGTTTTTTTTTAATCAGCATCTCACACCATTAGTGAAGGAACGTCGAGTTTGAGATCTTACAGTTGACTTTTTAAAAACAAGTTTACTTTTCTATGCATTTTAAAAACAAAAATATGTCCTTTACGTATGTTTTGATGGAAAAAATTGAATAAAGTGCGTGAACTTTATTTCATGCAGACGTGAAAGCTTAACCTTCCAGAAGAGTTAAACACTAAAGAGTGTGTTCTTTTCAAACAAGTTGTACACGTAATTAATATTCATGAACAAAACCTTAGTTAAACCTGGAAATTACAGCATACATTAGTCAATATGAAAAAGTGGGAAAAAGCAGTTCATAAGCTCAACATAATATATTGATATACTGGGTTACTTTCACTAGAAACTAACAAAGTTTGATTATTCTATACAATAGTCATATGTTCAGTATTCACAAAGTAACGATCTGTATCATAATGAAGCATTATATAACAGTTTTGTGAAAAACGGATGAGGTAAATATGAAGTGTTACCAATAACCAGACACAAAGTAAAATATTAAAACTTTCTACTTATAAAAGGATAAGTTACTTCACATGTAACGTATCGAGAATCTCTGATGTTTCTGAATTGTACGCCAATTCTTAAATCACTTATTCAATACTTGCTTTATAAATCTTACTTTGCAACCCAGGGATGGAAATGAAGTTTTTTGTCCACCGGCCACTGTGGTGGATTTCAAATTCTACCAGCCACTCAATATTTTTACAAGCCACTTTCTTGTTTTTAACCGACAATGTGTAACTGTGTGTGAAAATTTATACTACAAGACCTACAATACTTAAGCAGTTTTTTTAATCTCAATTCTCAATGAAATACTGTCATTTTCTCTTTCAGTGATGCTCAAAAATGCTGCCTATCTAGACAGCTTACTAGGTTTTGAAACAGCCGACTCTTGCTGAAGTAGCTCATTCTTTCAACTCTCTATAGCCCAACCGGATGATACACTGCACTGAACTTTTAATGCACAAAAGCACTTTTGCGATATTCTAAACAGTATTCATACCACTGATCTATAATATAGAACTGGATTGCTCATGACGTCATTAAAGTGAAGCCGCCGCGCCGCCATATTGGTAATCCCTAGTGTGTGAAAAAGTTCCATTGAATTAATAGGAATTTGTATGATTTTAATAAGAAAACATCACCTAACAAGTCAGTGTTTATAAATATGAAGTATCACTGTACATTATTACAATGCGAACACCCTAGGCAGGCAAATGGTTATTTTTTTAAATGTCGGGAATTTCCTCTACTTATTAAAAAGCTACGTTAATTACAGTAGTGAGCATCATGAACATGATAAACATCAGACGGACATGACCTCAACATATATAACAAACTACAAACTGCTCATTCTGAAATCTGAATTTATTCAGAGAAATAACTGACTATATACAGTACGGATTTAAGAAATAAATACAAAGCTTTATTTCCCAGATAGTAAATATTTTTTTATTTATTTCATTATAGAGAAATATTAACAACATAAATTGTATAATCAATTGTGATATATTAAAATCCATTTCCGATACTAATACGTTCGTTTAATAATTCCTGAATAACTGTTCATATAAAGAAATAAGCCATTTTTGTGTTTGATCAGTTACCTGTGTCGTCAGTGCGCAGCAGACACACCCACCAACACGATTTAAATATATCGCTTATCCTGTCCCCAAAGACCGTAAACACTGCAGATAACATCTGAAGTACACATTACTTTATTACACATAACGTAAAAACGAGTCCCGTTTGACTGATCAGCTTCAAACATAGACTGTAAAAAAAATATGGACATAGTGTCTGTGACGTCACCCATAGACTCCTCATTAGCGGTTTTGAAGCCTAAAGTGTGTAGAGCGGGCCGTCGCCATCTTGGCAGCGCATCACCGCGTGACTCTATACCGATAAACGAAAATGGGCAAAAAGGCGGGAACTGATTGCTGAAGCCACGCCCACCTAGTGCAACGGCATTGTCAGCAGCGGCAATCCACCTGTCACTCAAGTGGCCACGCCCTTAATTATGAAGAACTTTAAGTCTTAATATAATTTAAACGGATGAGTTTTAAAAAAAATTCACCCCCCTCACAGTTGTCACGAAGGGCAAAATTAACAATAAAGACCAAAATCATTTTTTGAACCAGGCTGTAAACATGTTTGTTTCTGCTGTAAAGTTGGGCATTTTAACATGGGGAGTCTATGGGACTGACTCCCTTTTGCAGACAGCCTCAAGCGGCCAGTCGATGAATTGCAGTTTTAGTCACTTCCTTATTGGCCTCACAAGAGAGAGCGGGAGGTTGCCGCTCGGCTTCAAATCGAGTTATTTTAGGACAGCGGTTTGAATGTAACTCAATGGTGCTCTCTGCTGGTAGGGATTAGTAAAATGGCGGATCGAACACTTCCGGTGGCTTCACTGCCTGTTGGCAGTTTAGAACGCTATGAGCGATCCAGTTATATATATAGATCAGTGATTCATACGCATTAATGTTGTATTTAATTCCAAAGGAAAGGATTCACCAGTATAAGTGAATTTTTTTTTATGGGTGAGGGAACACGTGGGGAAAAGTCCCCTGTTCAACACTGTATCACTGAAAGAAATCTCAGCTCGCAAACTTTTACAGTCAACAAACAAATGCACAGCATTTGTAATACATCGTTTTTACGCGTCTCATCACGCCAGAGCTGTCAAACATGTGTAGCGATACAATGTAGTTTCTACAAACAAAAATGAACAGCGTAACAACTTACAGAACTAATTCTGAAAAAGTACTTGAAGAATGGAAATAAAATGCATCCCGCGGAGAGCAGTTATTAGACACGTGACCGATAATACTGTTTGTTAGTTTGCTTATTATGCCGTTAAAAACAATAAGATAAACACAAACTGTCCATATTTTTTAAAATGTTGCAGAACGCTGGAGGAAAATGAACTTACCGGGGTTTGACAGAGACATGACAGTATGCGTCATGAATTCAACGAATGAATATAAATTCAACTCTTCATGTGAACTTGTATATCATGAGTGAGCACGTGCTATAAAACGTACTGTAAATAACCAACAAATATATCACTCCGCCAACGGCACTAACTTCAGCTGCAAACACTGCACTGGGAACAACGCCGCCGTTTCGAGCCCGGTTTACGCCGCCTTTCTCCACTGAGCCGCTTCGGATGATATTACACTTTATTGCCTGTCGTACACACACCAGGGATGGAAGTTAACTTTTTTGTCCACCGACCGGGTGAAAAAGTATGCTATCTTTATTTACCCGCCACGGTGGCCGGTAGGTGAAGCGAGTTTACCTGCCACAACACAAAATCACCTGCATCTGGCTGGTGGCGGGTGCTAATTTCCATCCCTGTTGCAACCATACAAATAATTAGGCTACACTTGAGGGCATAAGTGCTCTTAAACAAGCATGTCAGTGCAGAGCCTTGTAGCAAAGATTTGGGAAGTTTGCAAGCAGCCTGTCTCTAATGAGGCTAAATGAAGTCAACAGATGTATTCTCACATTCCTGAGCACAATAACAAAAACTGCTTAGAAAAACATTTACAGTAATCCAAGCATTTCACCGTCGTCTTTGTGTGTCCTTACATGCAATTACCATTTAAAAAAATACCCAACCCAACTAGGGCAAATTTATTTACAAGCAGGTACTTGACAGGTCTCTCTGTCTTAAGGAGGTAAGCCACCTGTTCTTAACACACACCTTCCCTTGACATTCATTCAAATCCCAAATGATGAAGTAAGAGGTACCTTTATTTGCAGACAAAGAGACATTTTTTTTTCTCTGGGATTTTAAGCGAGTACATTACAGCTCAAAACCAGACTGCTCAACTTCTTAATAACTAGCATGCATTTCCTTGAAACTAGCAGTAAGACTGCTAAGCTTACATAAGAAATCAAATCTAAAGCAGGCAATGTTGTATACCGTGTGGGATCAAGCTGCATTTGCTTCAAAGTGTGCCCCTAATGTCACAAACAGTGATTGCAGCCTGCAGAGGCATAGTCATTTACTCCTCATGTCAGCACAGCTCACCACCCCTCTAAAAAATGTAGTAACTATAACAAACATTTGTTGCACACACACAAAAAATAAATGAATTAAAATAAATCATCACTGCTGACAGAGCATTAGGACTTTCAATCATCATCATGCAAAAACAAACTTGCAACACTGCACTGACGAATCTGGCAGTTGTAATGGCCATAACTTGCAATGATTGATATTGAAAAAACTCCTGAAATGTGTTCAAATCCAGTGTAAATATAATCACATCCAAGTGATGTTTACTTAATATTTATTTCAAACCTAGAAGAAAAACTCTCCAAAAAATAAATACAAATAAAACGCTTTTTACTTAATTGAATGATTCAGTGTGGCATTTAAAAAACATTTCCCTCGAAGTTATTCAAATGTTTTTCAAATGTCAAGAAAAAGTATTATAACGATTGCTTTTATATTATTAGTAACAGAAAGGCAAACATCGTCAGCATTCAGCAAATACGCAAATAATTTAAACAAACCTTTAAACGACTAATGAAAATTTAAATTTCATAAACCTTGCACACATCGGTGAATTTAATCCAGACAGAAGGAGAGGTCAACTTCACTGGAGATGTGCGATAAACTTTAAAATCGCGATTTGAAACTATGCTGATTTATGCATTTGGGCACTGTCATATTCATATCATTTTTACTGCGTGCTGCATGTGAAATGTTTCCCAATGCACACAAACTTCCCAGAGTAGCCTACAGTGTGTTTACTTTCCTTTTGTTTATATATTTTAAAATATTAATTTGTGAAAAATGCTGTAAAATACTTTAGATGACAACTTCCTGATTCTATAATTCTAAGTATGTTTATTTTACACATGTTAAAAATAAATTACAAATAAATAATTATTAATAATAATATTATTAATTATATATATATATATATATATATATATATATATATATATATATATATATATATATATATATACATACATATACATATACATATATATATATATATATATATATGTTTCCCAATGCACACAAACTTCCCAGAATACAAAAAAATATTAATGAAAGCACATTTTCCACTTGTTCTTAAAATCCCAAATACAGTGTAACATATGTAATACTTCGATAATTGACTAAAGAAATACAGTTCTTTATTTATAAAAAATAAAATCTTTCCAGTGAAATTCAGTAATTAAGTTAATTCTGTAAAAGAAGTTATACCATTATAATCTTGTCTGCTGAAAAAATAAAAAAATAAATAATAATAATAATAATAATAATAATCTATACAGAACCCCTGCCAAACCACAATTAAAAATTTAATGGATTTCAGAGTTATAATGGGATTTGTATTGGTTTTAATGTAAACTATAAAGGTGTTTATTTGATGGATTCTATTGGTGGAATGTAATCTGGCAGATGGCAACCAATAGAACAATACTGCTAAAAACAAAAAATTAATTTTGTAATGGTTTAATGGAAACTGTAAGAATTTTTTTTCAGCAGGGTAATGATACTGTGCTGCACATTATTTACAATATTGAGCTGAAGCTTGACTTTGCAAATATAATTTAAAAAAAAACAGCCCTACCAATAACCATGTTTTTTTTGGTATTTTATATACATATCTCCGTTATCTTTTTTATTTTAAGGCATGTATTTGTGAAAATGATTAGGCAGTCGCAGCACACACACCACATAAAATAAAAGTATTGTAGGCAAACCATCATCCTCAGTCATCTCTCCTTACTCTGTTTATGCGGTAAGTAAAATGTTATGTACTGTAGTAGTATACTTTATTGTCCTCGGGAGGAAAATTGTTGTAATGTAACAGCCAACCGTTAGCAATCGTTTTCTGACATAGTCTTTATAGACATTGCCCAACCCTATTAGACAAGCTTTTTGATTAATAAAACTCTATTAGAAAAGACTATTAAAAATCAGGAAAAGTCAGGAAAAATTTTAACTGAATTTAGGGGTAAAAATTATAAAAATAAATAAATGTAAATATTTTAAATGGTTATTCATAGATCATAATTATTGCATATCTTAGTACCAAAAATGTCCTTAAAATATGAATACAATTTTACTGAACAAAAATATAGTACATTTAAACCATTCAAACAAATGAACAGCACAGAGTTGTTGGAAAGATTGAGCTTCTCAAACCATGTGACCGTATAGCAACAAGATCAAGCATGTAGCAGCTCTGATTCTGGTCCTGTGATATCACTTTAACACTGACTGTCAATGGAGGAAGTGAGAAAAACTATTCTTGTTAAACTTTTAATAAACTGATATTAAAGTGCATGTGTTTCATGATTTTAATTAAACGTTTTTTTGATTACTACAATTTAATCATTAAAAAGGAGTCCAGAAATATCCAGGAACACAAAACAGAATCCAGAAAAAAAAAATGTAAAAAATAAAACTGATTTCATGGGGCCCTACATCAAATTCAAGGTTGTGTATGGCACTGCAATAGAAAAATGAATGAGGAATCACAGAGGCCCTGCTTGCAATCCAACTGCCACAACAAAAAACTAACACACTAACCAAAATACAGGCAACCTGTGTGGTGCTCTTATTTATATTAGGAAACACAACCAACAGTACTGTGTCTCAAGGATTCACGCTCTTCTGAAAATGGAAAGCAATGGCAAATCGATTTCTTTCCTTTGAAGAGCCTATAGACATAACTATCACTTTGAAGAGGAGAGCATCCCCAAAATGCTGAGTGTGTGTGAAGTCTGAGTAATAACGTTCTGTATCTCAGTAGTCAGGAAAAGTGCACAGCAATTGATTTAACTCTTGAAACATTATCCGGAATCAAATGAAGCCTAACAGAAATAAAGTGTGGAAAATGTAGCTGTCAGTAGGCATACAAACTCAGATAATAAAAAAAGAGGGAAATAAGCAATGGAGTTGTGTTACCCCTTTGAAGAAGATTAAAAAACACTGATTAGGAGAGAAACTCAACCTGAATTGATGTCATGATGAGGACTCCATATTGAGCTTGAGTAGAGCCCAAAATCAGAGTGAATTTTGATATGTCAGGGCAATTATTTGGGAAACGGTTTTGGAAAAGTACATGCTGAATAAATATTAAACTAGAATTTAATTCAAATTAAACAAACCACTTTTCTATTTTTAATCTCATTTAAATAAAATGAAAAAAAAAAAAACATTTCAGATAAGATTAAAGAAATAGTTGTCTAAACAAAGCTTAAATGCTGAAAGCATTTCTCATAAGCACATTTGGGAGTCAAAATGAAAGCAAAATTGAGATGCACTATGACATGCATCATTTTGCAAACGATAATACAAATTTGGAAGTTCAAATGCACAACAACTACAAAGACATTCACATTCATTTGACTCGGGACAAGTAGAGGAGGAGTAAACTATGAAATGCAGCTGCCTCACTGAATTAAATCTCTCTCTACCACACTAAAATGTATTCAATCTGACCTTGAATTGAAGACAAGTTTAGTGCATTCAAATCAGTTCAGCTATTGCTTGATTGCTCAAACTCAATAGCGGAGGCAGTATGTCAAGAATTTTCAATGCCTTGGCAGGAAATGCACACATATCATACAACATATCAAGTCTCTTCCATTGAGGTAAATGTGGTCAGAGACCTTTTACAAACAGAACTGATCTCAAATACAAAAAAAAATAAAAATAATTATTTGCAACAAGGAAGACTTTCATTCAAAAGATGAACAAACTTCTTCAAGCCAAGCATTAGGACTAAAGCAGAGAGGAGTTTCATCTTGAAAGATTAGAAGCGCAGCTCTTTGTAGCAGCCCGTGTACAAGAGCTCTTGATGGGAAGGCAGAAAACCCTGAAGAGATTAGAACAGCTAATCTTCTGCTGCTACTTCAAAAATGTTGCTTTTCGTGGTCCTTTGATCTCTCGTTTACAGATAATTGAAACAATCTACCATTTCTTTAACCTAAGGGGTAACAGCATTCTAGAGGTGCACTACCCACCCTTTTCGTTTCGTCTGTGTGTGTTGACTGATTAATACTGGTCTGGACAGACTTTCATTAGCATGCATTTCAAATGAGACTCTATGGGGATGATGATACACATTTTTATATACACATCAGATTATTTGTTATGTTATTAGTCTGGATATTCACAATATAAAACCTCCAAAAAAATTAAAAATAAAAATTCCACGATCAGACTGGCAGAAGTGCTACAAGTAATGACACTTTCCAGCTACTTCTTCCTTAGATGTGTGATAAGACTGGATAGCGCATGGCACAGGATGGATCACTTAAGTGATCATGTTAGCTCGTTAATACAGTTGCAACTTTAGATTTTATTATATATTGGAATACCTAGGATTAATGAATGTTCAGAATAATTTTTCATTGGCAGTTGTTAACTAATGAATTAACTAATGTTTATCAATGAAGCCCTAATGTAAAGTGTGTATTAACAATAATCAAATCACTTTCAAACAATATCTAGGGCATGTTGTAGTCCCACAAATTTTTACACAAATTTGAAAGGCTAATTATTTAAATATGCTTTAGAAAGTAGTGCAGCTGCTTTATTTATGGGGTTTCCAGGGTAACAGCGGGATTTTCTGCAGTTAAGCGCCATCTGCTGTCAGAGAGTGAATGTGCTTCTCCTGCGTGCTTGTTTACATCAGAGGCACAAACAACATTTCCATCAGCATACAGCTGTGTTGTGCATTTGACCAGTTGATTGGAATAGTATTCTTAAAATGCATTCCAAATTCTGAATAATTTGAAATTATTCATGGTATTTAGAAGTGCCCATGATAACAATATTGTACACATTCATTACCGTGATATATTGCATTACCGAATACCAGCACATGTCTATGTGAGTTTAATGTGTATTTAATGTGAAATGCAACAGGCACCATTTATGCATTATTTTCACATTCGCATAGTTTTACACAACAGACCCGGAAGAGAAGACAATGCTGAATAAAGTCGCATTTTTGTTATTTTGGGCATTTAATATATTTTCGATGCTTCATCAAATTCTAACTGACCCTATGATGTCACACGGACTACTTTGATGAGGTTTTTCTTACCTTTCTGGAC